>NC_051441.1:3754566-3892074 GCF_001649575.2 Kryptolebias marmoratus | reverse complement strand
TCCATGATTACACTGCAGGACGTGCAAAACAGCTGCAGCTGGGGAGGAAACTGGTTTGCTGAAATCTTTGTGGGCAAATGTGAAGCATTAGCGCACATTTTGGCTTCGGTCGCTGCTCCTGCACGCTCCCGGCATTCTGATGTTAACAGAAAGTGACGTCACGTGTCTTCTTCGTGAGTTATTTGGAGTTATTTTGTATTCCACGCTACACAAACCCACAAAGAAGAGACTAGACTCCAGAAACGGTGGCGAATCACTTTAGAAACAATAAAAATTGGGTTCAAGTTGCGGGAAAGTTGCGTTGTTTTGGGCAAAGTTGCAAAAAGTTGCGATTTTGCGGGGTTTGCTTGATTTTGCGTTAATAGTTGCGATCGCAACATCGCAAAATCCTGGAGGGTCTGCTTATTGGTCAATACCTGTAAAATTGACAGACTTATAGCCATTTTTTGTAATGGGTAATGCTGATTAGCTGTGGCAGCCATCTTGAATTGGTTTGACTCCAATCAGCTGTAGATGTACATCCAATTATTATTTTCTGCAAGTTTCATTAAAATCTGGTGGTAATCAGTTCAGCTGCTCACACAGTGACTCGTTTTTTTCCGGGTCGGGTTATGAGCTTCACGGAGCTGCTCTCGTTCCTGCCCGCCTTCATTTGCATATAAAAAGAACAGGTGTTGAATGTTCACCTCCAGATATATGTAGATATTGGATTCCTATAATGGAAAAGTCACACAGGAGTTCATATGAAGTGGCAGAGCTCATCTTACTGAGAGGGGCATAATATTCCTGAATCCCGGGAGGATCTATGTGTTTGTCCTACAGATCACCGCCTCGCTGGTGATGAAGAGCCACAGGAAAAGAGGACGACGAAGAGCGTTTTCCATCGTGATTTAATTAAAGACAGTGAAAGCAAAGCTGAAGAGAAAGTCCATAAGTTCCACCTGGAGTCACTTCAAGTTCTTACTTGGTGATTTAAAAATTTTACTCCATTTTTCCTTTTTTGAACAGAAGCTCCAAAAATAGCGTCTGATGTAAGATGAAGAAATGTGGCTCCTCGTTAACTGCGTGAGACTACTTCTGAGGGGAAACAAAGTATTTAAAGTGGGTGCATTATCAGAAGAAAGTGACAACTGTAGAGCGTTAATGATGCAAATTAGAAAACTGCATTTAAATCTTTGTGTTTGCGTTTTTCTACACTGATATACACAACTGCTGCAGGAGATCACAGCCAAACCTTTTGCATTACAAGCCGATGCTGTGACATTAATACTTGGAGAGGAATGGTTTAGTCATCAAAGTAAGGTGGCCTCATTTCCTCGTTTTTTTTTTCTTTTTAAAAACACACTGCACAGAACGCAGAATTACTTTCACAAGCAGCGGTCGAGCTGCTTTGATCTCGTCATAAAAGGCAGAAGAGCCAACGGTCTGCATTTAATCTTTTTTTTTTTTTAATATAAGAAAAGACGGGAAAAAAGGATGCTGTGTCTTCAGTCCCTCGGGGGGAACTGAATTGATTGAAAGAATGTAATCTGCGGTTTCATTAACAAGTGTGAAAGAAGAGTAATACGGCGTGGGTGGCGGTGAACAAGGGGGGGTTGGGTAATTTGAAGTTTAGAGAATCGTTTCTTGTTAAAGCTTTGTTTGTACAGTATGAGTTCAAGAAATTGCAGCCGGAATTTCCAAAGCAATGTCACGCATTTGGTGCTCTGCAAAGATTGTTTACACTTCTACAGACAATGTCCTAGATAGGAATAAAGGCTGAAAGGAGGAGATTAAACAGCCTGATTATTTATTTAAAAGCCTTAATGCCAGCAAGGCGGGCCCGGCGATTAAACCGTAAATGTGTTGAGAGGATTTTTAATGGAAAATGATGCCTTTTATCCAGAATGACTTTCAGAGTGCTCCTGGGTAGCTTCTATTACTGAAATTCTTCTTCTTTTTTTTTTGCCGAAGTCAGATTGTTTTTTGAGTTGAAGGGCAGTGTGCTCCTCAAAGTACGGAGTCTTATTCTGAAAGTCTTTGCAGAATTAAGATATTTTATTTAAATCCCACATTTAAAAATCATTTAAAATCAAGCTAAAATGAAACTAAGTATAACATTTAAAAGAACTTCTTAATTACAAATGTACAAAGTTATTTGCACTAAATGTACAATTCAATGTGCACAACGAGGTATTTTATGCTACAATACAAGGATCGCAAGATGGTGGACCTAAATTGATAGTTAAAGGTAATTTATTTTTGGTGTCACATCTTTTCTAGCGTTCCCTCGTCTGGAGGGATACAGACCAGGAGAGGAACAGGCCTGAAAACTAGAAGACCGCTGATCCAGTGCAGTAAAAAGTGCAGCAGCTGTTTTGAAATTTGTTAAAATGTTATTAAACAAAATAAACATTTAAAATGTTTGAAAGGAAGCAGTGTCCCAGTCTGTTTGCATGAAGCAAGGTGAGTAATATCCAAAATAAAAAAAACTAAAAGCAGCACGCACTAAAGACTTCAGGGCAAGGTTAACAGATTCTGCTTACACCAGTTAAAGCAAATTATGCTGACGTTTTGTCCTAATAACCTTCATCAGAGCATGTGCAAGCATAAAGGTTGTTTCATACATACCAAATGTTCAAACTGATGGTTTATATCCTAAATTTTGCCCTCTGCTTATTGTTCTACAAAGTCCAGGTGACACTTCTGTTGGAAACGTGACATGAGATGGAAACAGTCGCCGTGTCACTGAATCTAATAAAAGCGGCGTCAAATGAATGAATGCTACAACATGGATGGAAGGATTTCTGCAGCTTTTGTTCCACTTGTCTTCAGGATTTCTAGCTGTGCAATTGGAAACTGAACAGATTCCGTGTAAGATTTGAGAAAAAGTACTTTTAACAAGGAGCTTTTGTAAAAGAAGAAGAAAAATGAGTAGGAGGAATAAAGAGCCTAAAATGGAAAGTAACGCTGTGCTCCGCGCTGACAATACATGAGGTAATAACACCAGGACAGTTTTTATTCGGTTTTCACTTAAACCCAACATTTCTGAGATTTTTACACGTCAGTCAAAGACAAACAATAAAAATAGTTGAAGAACTAAAAACAAGGACATATTATTTTGAAAAGCAGAACTTCATCTCAATTCATTCTAACCATCCCTCATCTCTTATTCATTATTTTTACTCCACAAAATGATGTAGACCAAAATGTTTCTTTCTTTTCTCCCTGAATTTTTAGGAGCTGCAGATTCCCACTAAAACATCCAAAAAGATACAAACTGATCACAATGTTTTTGCACTTTTACCTGTTGAAGTTCGATATGCTTCTGTGGAATTTGTTGATGCCAGTTGGGATAGAGGTAGACGTGTCGGGAAGTCACAAATACAAAAAAGAAATAATTAAAACTTTGGTCTTTTTATGTGAGGTACTGACACAAAAACGCTGAACAGCAGCCTGAACTGTCAGCCTGTTTAGATGCATCTGAGGAGATGAGAAAACTGTCAAGAATTCATTCAGTCATGATCTGTTTTTAAAGACTATCTCCAGGTTTGTAATCAGGGTGGAACGGCGCTTGTGTTCGTACTGAACCGTCACGGTCCAGATTGGACGAATACAGGAACCAAACGATGAATGTGTTGGTCACAACCAACCAATCGCCTCTCTCATCCTGAGGAGTGCGCTCACGTATTTATTTCTTTATTTCGGTGTGCTAATTGCGGCTCTAAACCCATCTAAACTAATGTACGGCCCTCTTCATTTAGGAAATCGATGCACAAGCGGCGGGGGGTAAAGCTCAGAGTGAGGAGGGTGTCTATGAACAAACTGAAGCTCAACGCAGGAAGTAGCTTGATGTTCTATCTGCAGCTTGAATGCATAAAATGATCACTGATGGAAGAAGACAAAGTGTGTTTCCTTCTGACTGGATGAGCCATGTTGTGTGACACAAACGCACAAGAGTGTGTGTGTGTGTGTGTCCCAATTAGATGAAGTCCTGAGAGCTCAGACTGCACGGTGGAAAGCTGTGCACAGGAAGTGCACCACAAACACTCAAATGGGTTTAGAAACGGCGGGGGGAGCCCTTTCTAAAACTATTTCTTTTTTAAATAAAATAAGACGGGTACATTTCAGTTTGCACTGCCTTTTTTGTTTGACACATGGACATAATTTATCTCCAACTGGATGAATAAGACACTATGGTATTTTTATATTTTCCTTCTACAGTGAAGTCACAACTTAACTGTACGACCTGCTTCCCTCCAGCCTCCCTGTTAGATAGCTGGATTTGTTTTTCTGTCCCCGGCACTGGGAAGCTTATTTTCTTTTTTAATTTTAAACAAACAATTATCCATCTACGTTTCATTTTCTTGCCGTCCTGAATCGTGACTTGAAGCACCGTTCCACCTCTGTAATTTATTGCCACATAATGAGGAAATCACACCAACGCCCACTCGATGTACGTCACCCCTTAAATGAGATATTCATCTAATTCAGAAGCAACTAATCAAGCTTTTACAAAATATAAATAAATCAATCTGAGCGCAGAGACACGACTGCGTGTAGGAAAACACGTCCTGTAAGATGCTTCGATGCGTCCGCTCTCATGTGGTCAGCTCTACATATGTGAGGACGAACTGCAACAGATGGCAGGGATGGAGCACGCAAACATGTCCCGATTAAACATTACAGCTTTAAAACATCCTGGATTTTAATCAGTTACAATTTACTTTAAAAAAAAGGATCATTTGTGCTACAGTAATTCTTACAACAGATAAAGAAAAGAGTAAGAACGCAAAGCTAAAACCAAAACAATACGAACTAAATGACCTACAAATCAAACATGTAATTTGAGGCATTAAACTCAAATAAACGTGTTTCAATCAGCATTATAAGCAGCTCCAGCTTCTATAAATGCTGCAAACGCTGCTTGTTTTTGTCTTGCCTGCAGGGCCGCAGCTGCTGTACAGTATTACAGAAAATAATTGCTTGTTGTTTGTGTGGTGTTTAGCATTGTTTTGTTTGTTTTTTTTGGAGTAAAGTCAAAATTAAATCCCTCATTTCATCATGTATTGTTCTCACCTGAAAGATTTAGAGGCCTGCAGGGATAGTCGTAGATGTTAAAATGATGATGGCGGCGTTCGAGAAGGAGCAAAAAAGGCTCATTTCTGTAACAACAGTTGGGACTGCTAGTCAGAACAACACTTTTCAGCTCAATTGGATCCTTTATCAAGTCAAGGGCTTCAGGCGCTTGACTTTAAAAAGCAAACACTTGCTGTGCCTCCAAATGTTGAAAGTTTTTAAGTGAAATTGCCACTATTATGTGACTAAAGCTGCGGTAATGACTTAAAAAAAAACAGGGCTGGTGTTGCACAAAGCCCCCAACTGCAATGCCAATAAGACACTGTTAAAATGGTCATCTGACTGCAGAAACTGGAACAAATGTCTCAAACTTTACAAGGAAACTCAGGCGAATTTTGTTGCTACGACTATAAATAACCTCACATATATATAGGAGGATACTAATATTTATTTAGAAGGTGTGAAACTATAACACCACTTATAATTATTGTAAAATGAAGCCTGTAAGTGTGTTATTTTAACACAAACCATATAATTAAAGTTTGTGAGCTCTATTTTTCAGCATCACTGGATAATAAATCAGATCTGAATTCCCTGATTTAGTGGAAAGACTAAAACAAAAGTCGTAAAATTCTTGAATTTTCTTTTTAAGGAGACCATTATTATATAGGACATACTATCTAGTTTCCATAAAAGGGTAATTAAATTATATTAGGAGCTTTAATATGTGTTCTTACGTGAATCAGCAACAAACTGAACCATACGTGGTGATGATTCACAGCTCTAACCTTTCTTTCTGTTGCATTAATCTAAATTAACTGGATCTTAGAAGTTAAATAATACAGTAATTAAAGAGCAGAACACACGAGCCAGTCAGTGTTGACAGAACGTGGAAAAAGGAGCTCGAAAAATACTTGTTTTCAATCCAGATACTGTAAGAAAAACGAGTCGAGTGCAGGACAAAGATGCAGAGCATACTGTCTGGGAATGATCTGACAGCTGAGGAAGATCCTGAAACTGCAATGTTGACATTATTCTGACAGCTACAGAAACAAACAACAAGCAGCTCATATGGCAACGGACTGCAGTTCACAGCTACATATAGGAGGTGGGGGTTACTACCACCCTTCTACTCTGCAACAGACGCAGGACTGACCCATCTCATCTGACTTATTAACTTTAAATATGGCACTGAAATGATTAATATGTCCTGCTACATCCATCCTATGCAACTTTACATGAAAGGAGACATTTTATGTCCGAGTGAACCTACTGAAAGTTTCTGTGATGTGACAAAAATGGCTTTTTGTCTGTTACTTTGCTTAAACTGTAGTATTACTACAGTTTAGTGAGTATTCTTGTGTTATTGCTGAGTACAGAGCATGTCGGCGTCTTGTGCAGGATTAAACATGATGTTTAATGTGTAGCACAAGGTTAAAAGTTAATCAAAAAAGCAAACATACATTTGTGGCTTTGAGCTGTGCAGAGATGACTCAATAAAATTGTGTTTTAAGTTTGGATTTGCTGTGCAAGCATTGCCGTTTAATATAAATTCACGTGTTCTTTAGGAAAATCCTCAAAAGTAATGTTTTTATTATGCTTTTGGTCACTTATACCAATTTAGCTGATTGAGTCGTGAGTAAATCTGATCTATGCGTCTGTATTTCCAATCACAACCTTCTAGTAGCAAAGATGATCAGAACTGAATGGATTCTGATGCAAAACTGTTATTTTGTTATTGTCTGCATTACTGTCGCCTTAAATTAAACCTAACGATGGTCATGAATGTAAACCAACTTCCTACTTCAGTTTCTCCGCGCCGTCGTGAAACGCTGACAGAAATACGCTTTCAGAGCAACCCCTTTCAACATGCTTACACTCCTTTATTACCTGCCAGTGTTAATTATTTCATATATTTATATGATCTGTAAATGCAAACAGGCTCAGTGTGCTGCTGCTGCCTGAGAGGGACGATTCGGTGACTGTTTGATGAGTGCGATGTTGACACAGGGGACTGGGTCCTGCCAGGGAAGAGCTTACTGACTGTCACTGTAGCTGATATGAAGGACAGATAAAATTCAGAGGCTTGAGGTCACCGCTGCCTCCGGGAGGGTGTGTGTGTGTGTGGGGGGGGGGGGGGGGGGGAGTGCTGTCCCTTCTTTGGCTATCACTCTGCCCTGTTCTGTCCTGCTGTCATTTACTTCCTATTGATGAAATCCAAAGACCTCCGTGAATATTGCCTGCTCAGGGCTGCGGTGACAGGCTGATGTGAAAACAGCCATCAGAAAAGGATTACCGTATTTCCCGGTCTATAAGGCGCACTTAAAAGTCTTCAATTTTCTCAAAAAACGACAGTGCGCCTTATATCTGTAAGAAGTCGTGATGTTTTAGTATGACTTTGGTAAACTACAAAGCTGCACCACTTGCAGCATTAGGCCGCCACGTACTCAGGCGGACGGTTGAGACTTCAAACTCGAGCGTGCAGACTGCCTCAAATTCTCCCGTGACAAATTTCCGTCATGCCGTCACCAGATGAGGAGGAAGAGATTGCTTGCCTCTCAGCTTTAAAAAAAAAAAAAAACTAAAGAAAAGAAGGAGCCTTTAGTCCTGATTCTTCACCACCAGGGCAGCCACCGCACACCTGCCAGCGCTGGCGCCGATTCTCACCTGGGAGCGGTTGGTGTCGCACACAAAACAGTTCGATGTGAACACAGTTTCTTGCCGGGCAGTTTATTGTGCGACACCAAGTACGCGTATGCAATAATAAAAAATTGATCTTTGCGCGGGCTTGAGTCCGCCCCGAGTTTCATTACACAAACATAAATGTATAACGTTTGCCTTTTTGATTAACTTTTAACCTTGTGCTACACATTAAACATCGTGTTTTTAATCCTGCACAAGACGCCGACACGCTTTGTACTCAGCAATAACACAAGAATACTCACTAAACTGTAGTAATACTACAGTTTGAGCAATTAGTCGTCATTATTCAAAGTTACAGGCTCACGTTTTGGTCACATCACAGAAACTTTCAATACGTTCACTTAGACATAAAATGTCTCCTTTTATGTAAAGTTGCAAAGGATAGATGACCTCCACGGAGTGAAGTACGCCCAAGTATGTGGGGGCCTTTACGTCGTGCAGTATTCTCCAAAATGCGCCTTAAATATGACAAAAGCTTGAAAATGGACCATTTATTGACACTGCGCCCTATAGTGCAGAAAATACGATACTCTCATGGGCAAATGGTACCGAACGCTCTTTCTTGTGGACAAACATCTTGCTGATGTGCGTTTAATGACATTTTATTGAGGGAACAGCACAGGAAAGGCTGAATAAATTAGTTCACTGGACTTTGAGTCATAAAGTTCATTTTAAAAAAATAATGCTAACATGATGGAGTTTGAGCAGTTTTATTTTGGTGCATAAAAGCAGAAAAAAGTGGAGTTTGACAGCTGATAATGGATTCAGATGGTGCTCTGTCACATTTTCTACATAAACGCGAATCACTGTAATGTACGTGTCGCTAACAATAACCTGCTCCAGGTGACACAAAACTTCTGACATTTACTCAGTGTGTTGATTCTTTCAACAAATGAAATTATCACCACCTAATCCAAAAAAGGTTTTCTGTTAACATGTAAAAGTTAGAGTTTCTACTTTACTTTTTATGTTAAGAACAAAATAAGGAGAAGACTCGTCTCAGGCAGAAAGTCTGTTTGTTTAGTTGATTTTTTTAAATTTTCACTTCTCGTGAAAAAGATTTCTACACTCACAAGTTTCCACAATATTCCACAGGTGACATTTACAGCATTATTGTAAATTTTTTAAGTTATATTTCTGCGTTTCTTAAGTTAAAGTGTCTCATCTGCAGCCATCTACAATAAGGAGCAAAATCAGAACTCAAACTCACATCATTTTTGGTCAGAAAGTCATAAAAAAAAAAAAAAAATGTTTTGTGACCACTTAATGTTCTCCGTTTAACTAGAAAAGAACTATTACATAAAAAACATGGTATTTAGGCGCCATTTTCAAGTGATTATAAAAGAGTAAAAGTTGGAGGTTAAACAAAATGTACAAAGTTCTCAACTAAAAACCTAATTAATGGTGGCATTTTCATATTTTATGTTTGACTGGAAGTGAAATCAAACGCACCACGACAGCATGAATTATAACCCAGATAATAAGAGTCAAAATGTTGAAAAGTAAAAAGAGGCGATTCGGACATTATAATCTGATTAATGCTCCAACTAGTTTAAGGCTATTATTGCTTAATCCAAATAAGACAGATCAACTAAATCAGCCTGTTTTTCCAAAGCATCACCCATCAGGTTACATAAACACATAATGTCACAATTTGACCATCAACCAAGCCCAGAACATGGAGCAAATTTACAATCTTTATACAAATGTCCGATTGGATTTGCACAAATTAAGTTTGATGCTTCCAATTTACACACATTTGACCAAAACTAATGGAAAAAATTGCCAGAAAAGCACATTTTATGCAAGGTTTGATAGCTAAAACTCAGAGTCCTCAGAGACTGAGCTCAACTTATCAGAGTCTCCATTCAGGTCAATTTGTTTACATTTTTTAGGCAATTATCCATTTTATATGAATTTCAAATCCAACATGTGAAAAAACCAATGCAATATTTATAGGAAAAAAACAACCCTGATGGTTTTTTGAAGAAAAAAAACATAAACATAAACATTTATTTACTATAAGCACTTAATTTGGGAATTTTCTGTGTTTATTTCCAGCCCCGACATAAGTCATGCACGCCGTGCAAATTAGTTTTTCCGCCGTGCACGCAGCAAAATAATGTCTTAGATTTTAATCACAGACTAAAGAGAGACGTTAAGCAGTCAGTGAAGAGCGATGGCTGATAATGCTGCGCGTTCATCATGCAGCAAACTGTCGCAATCAAACTCAATTACCTTCAACAATGTGCGGTACAGTTTGCATTAGTGCTGATTTAGAAGGTGGGGGACAGTGAGACAAGTGAGGCTGACAGGGGTAATATTATCTCTGTAAATTATGTGTTTGATGAGGGCCGTCTCGTATTTGTGTCACAGAAAATTCCAACTGACAGAACCGCTGCAACAAAGGCAAGTTAATGACTGGAGATACGTTGGAATTAATAACCATTATAGACGCGCCGCAACTTTTCAATAAGTAATCTTTAAGGAGCAACAAAGTGCTGTCTCAAACGAACATATTTTAAAATGAAAAATACCACACGGGGGGAAAACAATCGATCACTAAATATGGCAGCAACAATAACTGGCATAAATGAAAGATAGCGAATGATTGATGAGACGGTCTGTAAGGATGTTGCAGACTGTAACCAGAGATTTTATTTGGTTTACAGATAATTTAAACAAGTATGTAAGAACAGGTCACGTATCGGAGCTCGAACACAACAGAAACCAGAACCCTGAGACAGGAAGTAGCCCAGCTGCCACTTTAACCAGCTGGAAGAAATTTCAAGTCACGTTTGAATGTCAAGCCAGCTCTATAATTACTGTATATGCAACTATTTTAAATGCTTTGTGTCGGTGCGCTGCAAGCTTTTCGCACCTGGTTTCTAAACCAGTTGTGATGCAAAATCCCTCTCCGTTTTCTGCGCCTGAAGGTTTGAAGTGAGCAAAGAGTGTGGAAGGCAGCGTTTGTGAAAATGGTGAATGCTCTTTCAAGTAAGGAAATTCTCCACCCTGCAGTGCAAAGCTCCAATAACTGCTTACTAATGACCCCACATGAGGGTTTATGCCTGGCTCCCCCCTCATGTCAGTTACAGCAAAGGAAGCCTCTCGGATGAAAGACGAGAAACTCCTCAAGAACAAATCTGAAACCCGGTTGCTTTCCAGTCTATATGAGCCTTTCCTGTAAAACACCGAACATCCTGTCTGAACACGGTCTGGATGTTTTCACAACAACACAACTGACGAGTGTGAACATTCGTCACAACGCTCTGTAAGTGCTCCTATGGGCAGAAAACGTGGAAAAACTTGGACGAACCGTGCTTGAGACCGGTGTCCCTTCCATTTGTTTAGCCCAATAAGAAGGTCGCAGATTGGCTGTGGAGACTACTAAGGGGAAAATCAAGAATCCTGTACTTCTTGTGTACTCCTGGACTAAGTCAGCTGCATGGCTTTGTGATGACAGCGTGTATAAAAACCTGCCACGTTTATGGCGTTGCTCAGGCCAACAAACTGTCCGAACGATTCTGGAACAGGTAAACTGAGCACAGCTGCTGTTCATGTATGGCTTCTCAAAAATGCTGGACCGGCCTTCTGCTAAAACCTGATGTGTTAATCGTGATGCGCTGCTAATCAACTGGACGGACTCCAGGTTCCTGTGATCGTTTACAGCAGGAGGACAGACGAGGGTAGGAGAGTCATGCCAGCATTTTATACAGTCAGAGCTACACTGACAGTTTTCTCTAGGTTTCACAAAAAGCAGCTTAACATCTTTTAAAATACCATAAGAATATAATCTGATGAATAACCTTGAAAATAGGACTGAAAGCAGCAGGAATGATGTGGCCTCCAATCTGTGGTATTTCATTTTTACTTATCTTAGGAGAATATTAAAGGTGAAGTTAAATAAAATATAAAAATAATGAGTTTTTCTTTTAGTTAAACACTGCTAAAACCCTCCAGTGGTCCATTTCTGTGATTCATAACTTGTTTTTAGAGTTTTTGGCGGCTGATTGTGTGGGCGGAGTTACCTCCATGGTTGGTGACGTAGAAGGAGGCGGGGCCAGCTGAGGAGGTTCCTGTTGCAGCGTTTATCAGGGAAAATGGATGCAGAAGAAGAAGCTAGTGTTGTTAACAAGAGGACCGGTTTGAAAACATGGTTTTGGTCCACTGTAGGGAACTGGAGCCCCACATTTCAGAAGAGGAACCTCCAAACTTTACGATGATGTCACACAGTCTGCAAGGAGTTTCCCATCCGGACATCGGGAGGCAGCTGATGGCGGTCAGACAGGCGGTGGTTCTTCTGTTCCTCTTCAGAATGTTAACTGCAGTCAGTCTCCAGACTCTGGGTTGTAATTTCCACCAGCAGCTGAACGAACCACATCCATCAAACCTTCTGGTCCTTCAGAAGCTGAAGAACGACTCAGCTGTTGGAGTTTTGGGTCGATTTACTCAATTAATTGCAACCATTTCCTCCCCACACTGTCTGTGTTTGGTATTTCCTGCCTTGTTGACGTTCCTGTGTTTGGTTCTTGATACGTCACTCTTCGGAGTGATCACAGAAAATGCAGAAGGTCTATTTTTAAGGAATAAGACTGTGAAAACATTCACCTTTTATGACTTTTTATTAATTATTTATACTAGCTTGAGAACACTTTTCATATCACCCCTAAGCCATAACAGTCCGCCTTCAGTATGGAACAATCCAAAGTATATTTTTCTGCGTGTTGATTGTTGCATTCAATCTTGTAACCCTCGTGGTATTTCTGTTTTTGAACGTTGCGTTTTAATATGCACCGTGAGTGCAAAGCTGCTGCAGTGGTCTTTAAACAGATCTTCATTCTTGGGAAAAAGAAAACAAATGCCAAGTTTAAAAAAAAAATACATTAAAGCCAGAATAAAGGTAATACTTGTTTAGCTTCCTTCCCCTACATCTGAGTACTGCATAATGCATAAGGAAATTGATAGAAAAATTGACATTTTATAACTCAGGAGACTAAAAAGATTTTGGTGTGTTTTCATAAAACCTGCAAATACTCTGCATTCCAACAATTTACTGAGTGAAGCTGAGTTTAGCTTCTAGGATAAGTGATAGCAGTGAAGTCTGAGACATTTCCACATTTTTTTTATTTTATTCAAAGCCTTTAGTTTGTGTAAACTGATTTGCTCTGCATTGAAAATCATAAACAAATCTAAATTTACGAATAAAAACACCCCAAGCTGCTGCTGGAGGGATCACAGTCACAGAGACTGAAATCATTTCTCAGTCAACCATGTTGTTGTTTAAGATCAAGCATAATTTACAGACTAAACAGCTTCAGGAATTGATTAAAATAATCGATTTGTTATTATAAGAGTCTCTTGATAGTTGATTTGATTTGTTGAAGTGAAGCAAACTGCTGGTTTAAAGCAAGGCAGGATGTCAGTCAATAGTTAGTTGTTTTTAAAGGCGTGTCAAAAACGTAACCAAAAGAAAATATGATATAAGCAGAAAGAGTGGGAGCTTATTTCAGTGAGTCTCAGCATAAAACAAATAACTAAAATCGCCACCAGATGCATCTGTCCAGTTGGAAGAAAGTTTAATAAACACAAAGACTAATACAAGGTTAGAAGTCTGGATGAGTTCAAGGTTTTATTCCTCAGAAATGAAATACAAAGTTTAAATTATTGGGCCGACCTGTGCACCGTCTGGATTAAACAGGTTCTGGCTGAAAGTTGCAGCAGAACTTTGGAGCCTGAAGTTAAAGCTAAACAGCCTTCAAACCAGAGTGAAGCATTTCTGCTGGGAAAATGAGCTATAATTACTTCAGAGCGCTCCGAGAGCTGGATTAATTACCCCAGAGAGCATTTAATTGTTCTCACAGATAGAAGTGATGCAACTCTGTGTTTAGTGATATCAATTTATGAACGGAGTAAACATTTGAAAGGGAGGAAAAGTTGCTGGTGAGGCCACGAGAAAGTGTCTATCTATTTTAAGCCTCTTTGGAGAAGTATTTACACTATATGCTGCTTATTTCAAAGGAACAAAGGCTTGGAAGAGCCAGAGATGTTAAAGCCTGTCTAACACTGTTAGAACGTGGGCAGCGTTCATCAATTGTTGGGGAGTTGTGAACGTCTGGAGTTGTTCTGAAGCCAAAAGATCATTTATACCTGCTGAAGGGGAGGTGGAGTCCATTTAAACAATCACCGGGGACAATATCTTGCCACCGTTCTTGTGTTCAGGCCAAAAAAAAGCTCCATCTCTCCGTAACAGCACGATGCACTCTGACTTGCGAAGCGCATCTCTTAATCTGACTTCTATTTTCACCGATCTCATTATTCTGCACCAGACAGCAGATCAGCATCAGCAAAAATCCGTCAGCTGTAAACCGGCAGCCTCCACTGACTTCCACGTCCTGCCTACAAAGAGACAAGGGCAAGACACGGGAAGATGAGCGCAGACTCAGCTCACGGATCGCTGACCAATTTCACTGTGACACTAAACAAAAGACAACCATGTCAAGGCCGACTGTGTCTGCTGAGGATTTCCGAAGTCTTTACAAAAAGCTGAAAGATACTCGTTTCATCGAAGAGGAACAGAGAAGAAAAAAAACAAGGATGAGTTGTTTTTTTTTTTGTTCTGGTAAGCGACATTTTCACCAAAGCATTCGAGTCAACAGTGTCTGCTAACAGTGTGGGTTTCTGCGGGTATGAAGGTGTTTGTTAAACCCAGATTCTGATGCAGTGAGTTTACACGGGTGTTGTGTGTTGAATATTTAATATAATTGGATCCAGATAAAAGAAAATCTCTCTTTTTTTTTAAAATAGCATGTGCTCAATTGGACGCCATTAGATGCCCTGTGTTTGACAGTTTTTATCTTGTTTTGGTCGTTTTATTTGTGAAACCAGAGTCATTTTGTCTCCGTGTGTTGGCGGGGGGTGGAGAGGAGGCCCCCACCAACAATTTACTGAAGGATGAAGACAATCTGAAAAGGAGCAAAGTGCGATATGGTATTTAGGATATCGTTCATGAACTTCCTAACGTAATACAATCCAGAAACATCAGAGATGATGATAAAAACTGGCCAATTTAATCTATTTTGTAATGTTTAAATTGAACAATTTATGTGAAGGTTAAACTGAGTCCTTCTAAGACTTTATCTTTGTTTATAATGAACAGAATCTGATGCAGAACCTAAACCCGCCTCAATCTTTAGGCTGTTTATGTCCCTCTGGTTCTTCCTTTCACGGCAAATAAATAAAGATAAAATGTTGTTCTGTATTTTAATAATATAACGTTGCTTGCTGTGTTTGAATATTCACAATAACAAGGTCAAATACTTTCATTCTCCAATTTTATATTTGTAATATTTTGAATATATTTTTTCTCATCTAAGATTCCTGGTGTCTCAGGCAAAGTCAAAACCAATTCTTTAATTAAAAAATAAAAACACGGGAAAATTACTTTAGTTAACATAAAAAACGAGCATGTTAAACACCATCTGTGTGAAAATGCTGTGTTTAAACTCCAATGCTGAAAAATTACATTTTCTATGAGGCTGTGCAAGAATTATTATTATCATTAATTTTATTATTTTTATTTTTTATATATTTCTTGTATTAAAGGCCGACCCCTGCAGTCTGACCTCTGTTCCAGCTGGAATTCTGATTTTTCATTAAACATCCATAAAGCCAAATACAGACGTCACTGCTACAAACTTTAAAGTGTTGACAAAAGCCTGCATCATCACACTCCCACCTCCATGCTTCACTGCTGTGACTATGAATTTACTGTGGTTGTTTGTTTCCATATTCCCTGAGTCATCAGAGTAAATGACCAGCGAGGGATCACAGGTGTGAAACGATACAAGTTGCCTCAGTTCTTGTAAAATCGTCAGCTGTGGAAAACATGCATTATCTCAAGAAATATTAATGTTTAAATTCTTGTCTTATTGCATTTAAACAGCTTCATTTATCCTGCCACATGCCAACAAGTTGAAGCAAATCTGAATAACCGTTCAGTAAAAATTACAACTAATGCTAAACTACAATAATATCTTTCAAACCTGTTAGATATCAGGCTTCATGCTGCCAGAAGTGATTGTGAATCTGAAGGTAGTGTGGTCATCCACAAGTCAAAGGGTGTCGGATCGACCTCGGGCAAAGTACTGACCCCGTTTCTGATCTGTGCGTCGAGTTTTCAAGGATCCACACGGCAGAAATAAAGAAAAACGCTGAAATCCGTGAACATGTTGTAAGCTTTGTAGGCAAGCATAAAAGCTTCAGAAAATTTAAGACTAATCTTTATCAACTGCTGTTTGTAACGTCAAGGAAAAACTTCTGAAAAAGTGCCGCAGAGACTTAAAAATCCCCTCAGTGGAGCGAGGAAAACTTCAGTATACATAAGACGCCAGTGGAATTACTGTAGCCTGACACGCAGAAGAACTGTAGGTCAAATGTGGAATAATTAGTCCCACTTATGCACATCAGATCACAGCTGACAGCTGCTTTAGAAACCGAGGGCAGACGCTGAATGTTCAATGTTGAGGCCTGCAAATTAAAAATGCCGGTCCCCCCCCAAAAAAAGATGGAAGCCTGCCCATTATGTTCTCCTAATTGCCAAAGGTATTGAAACTGCACTCTGCGAGATTAAAAAAAAAAAAAAAACATGATTATTTTTATCCTCTCTATTCATTGTCAGGAAGAATTCCATTTCCTCTGCAGATTCTGCAAACAAGTGTGCTAATGCAACTGATACCCAAAGCGCCACACGGAGCAGAAGAACATAAAGGAAGCGGTGGAAGATCTGCAGGTCCATGACGGTCCTCGAGGACTCTAAAGCCGCTCAAACACGAAAAGAAAATACGCACGGGGGTCAACGCGTTCTGTTCTGTTCGAAAAAACAAGGAATACAAGGAGGCTGAGCGATGAGTGTGCATGCAAGAAGCACATTCAAAAGTAGGATTACACCACTGGGGACCGAATTGTTAACTTGAATCTTTTTGTTTCAAGGGTTTTTGCTGGCAGATGTTCACTCTCTGCTGGTTTAAACTGATCTGACATCAGTCTGTCGAAGCCTCAGAGCACATCAAAGCTGCGCAGAAGCGGGAGGTCTGAGATCTGCAAAGTTACACTGAGTAACTGGATTTGAAGCCAAAATAAAAAAAAGTAAAACATCCACGAGCTTAACTAATCATTTCTCACATGATTTGGTCTCAAGACCAAGACCTCGTTTTGCTTTAATGTTCAATAAAATTTGACAACGATTGCAGACATGCAGAGAAGAAAATACGAAACCAATAAAGATGTTTGGTACCAAGTGTTCTGTTTTTGCAAATATTAACAATGATATATACAATAAAAACTGATGAAATCAGTGTTTAAATGTGTGTGTGGGTGCGGGGGTGTAGTCATGCAGAAGCTATTTAATTTTTGAAAATGTCACCGGAACATATGTTTCATTTGTGACGGTTCAGTAGATTTTTGAACATTATTGCTTTTTTTTTTTTTTTTTTTTTTTACTGGTGCTCTGTGAAGATTTTAATTTAACTGCAGCAATAATCACACTCAGCTACACATGAGCATCTGTCACCTGCAGCAAACACGGATTACTGTCAAATTCATGGTATCTATATGTACCCGGGGGAAAATACATGTTTTATCAGAGCAGCAGAACGGGGCCAGAGCTGAGTTTAGACATTCAGGCGAGCTTTAAATTCGGTGGGTTGATGTGATTACCTCAGTATATATATTTTATAAACTAGTTAAACTTAAAGGCTTAGTTTTCCTTAAAGGAAAGCGTATCACCCGCCGACTTTCATGATAGAATTTTAAACTGAAATCATCTCATGATGAGAAATTATGAAGCTGTATCCATTTTGGTCAAACCCTGAAAATAATGCGATCTCAGCTGCTACCACACCAAAGTTTAACTCAATATCGTTAAAACTGACTGACGTTACAGACATTTTTGTGCTGGCTACTGTTGATTAATTGTAGCAGCCATCTTGAATTGGATTGACTCTTAAAGTTGTAGACGTACAGCTAATGATTTTTTAAATTGGTCCAGTGGTTCATTAGATATTTTGGTACAACAGAGACTCACAAGTTCATTCCTGTAGCCTAAACCTGACTTTCACCTTAAAACTAACAATTACCAGTACATAACTAACCCTAACCATGGAGGTAAACTCAATTTAAACCTTAGCCATAAACCTCACCTCTAACCCCAAAATGATATTAGGTCCCAATAAGGTCTATCGGTTCAAAATATGGATAAGTCAATAAAAAGAGGGCAACAAAAACCAGGTGCACACACAGACATGAGCAAAAACATCTTCATCAACTTCACCTTCTGATTGCAGGTGATAAATATGAACCACTCAACAGGCTCTGGGCTGAATAAACAGTTTTAACTTGTCCCAACATCAGATTTCTCTCTCAGAAACACAAAACTGTGAGCTGAGAGAAAAAACAACAACTGAATTCTCTGCTTTGATTATGATTCACTCAATCAACAAAATAACCCCAAAATATGGATAAATCAATAAAAAGATGGTGTATGTTTTTGTTTCCAGTTACTTCAGCATCTTTGTATAAACCACTTCCTGTCCATGCAGTTCTGATGCGCTCACGCTCCAGCAGCGCTCTCTGATTGATATCAGACCCTGCAGCAGCGAATGAACTCATGTAAAGTTGCAGTCACGTCCCAGCAGCGCCATGCAGAGGCTTTGACATCTGGCAAAAGAAGAAGGAGGGGTGGGGGAAGAAAGAAAGCTGCGAACACAACACGGCTCCATGCTGTGGTGTGAATATTTGTCCTGGCTAACATGATGGTCACTGACCTGGCAGCAGATGAAAGCCTCAGGGCCGCAGCCAAGTCAGCCCCGTCTGCCCGCCCTCATTATGTAGAGCTGTCAGCGTGAACTTCAGTTCACTAATACACTGCTGCAGAACCAACGCAGAGTCAACCGTCCTCAGATCTGAATCTGTTTTCAATTTAACCAGCCTCCTCATCCTGTTCACGGTTGTCTTTGGACAGTTTAATTAATCTGGAGTAAAGATTTAATTAAGCTTGCTCTCCCTGACTTTTCACAGCCGGTGTTCTTAAAAAGGCTTTAAACATAACGCCCAACCCAGTTCTTTAGGAGTCTGACAATTATTCTAAGATTATTTTACCTTGCGAGGCTGAGAAAATTGATGAAATTAGGACGAAATATCCCTTAAACCAGAAGATGAGTAAAGCTCGTGTAAAGCTTTAGTTAGAAATCACTTCAGACTGATAAGATGGTTCTTCAATCTGCTTTTCTGACACTGTGTGTAGGTCTAAATTTATTGACTGAATTTCAGATGTTTTTTTTCTGGGTTTTAGCTTCATGGTCACAGAGGACAGCATTTATTTTCCCCTAACGTACTGCGTTAGTTGAGAGCCTTTATGAACAGCCAGAGATGAGATCCAGGGATTTCACGGCGGTGGAAAAGACTCTGCAGGTACTACAGAGAGCAGAGCTGATCCAAACGCTTTAAATTCTGCAGAACCTTCACTTTACACCTGAACCGCTGCATGTCAACGGCATAACAACGACTAAGAAGGAACGAGCCGCAGCCATGACCTTAACTTCCACAACACAGCGAGCCTGACGGCTGTATCCTCTCAGCGCTGCAGGAACAATCATGGCCCGCTCTCTGTGATGTCACTGGTGAGCCGAACGCTGTCGTGTAGCTTTGTGCCGATAGAGCAACTAAAAAAGGGTAAACCGACTCGTTAATGTGGTCAAAACTACAACAACACAATGAATTAAAGGCCCAGGATTCACTGAAACACGGAGTGTTAAACTAACATCTTATGATGAAGGACAAACTTACAACCACTTTGAAAACTAACAATATGAATAATTTCATGTGATGTTCAAAGATCATGTGATACTCCAGTTTGTGGTCACATGGTTGTTTTCACACACACCTCCCTCCTTCTCCTCTGGCTTTAAACTCTCCTGTTCTTGTAAGATTTTTGCTTCCCTTATTGTGACCAGACCTGTTTATTAACCAACTGAGACAGTATACTCCGTTTGATGGTGCCCAATAATGAGCGAACGAAGAGGACGTGTCCCGACGCCGCACTTCCTCCCGGCCACGAAGAGCCACCCGTGTCTCTGCGGTTTCTTTAAGCTCAGAGGTTTATAAGTTTTCCTGGAACAGCTGTAAAGACAGCTGTATTTTCTAACAGCCTCCAGCTGCTTCTCAGAGGAGCAGTAGAAGCAAAATGGCTCCATTAAAGCTCATAAACACGCCCACGACAACTTCTGACCAATCACATGACACTTGGCGTAAAAACCTCTATGAGTTCAGCCCGGGCCTTCGATCACGAAGGGGCGGTCGAAGCTGCTACGAGAACAAAAATGATGCAATTTTCATCACACAATGAGAGACAACTTCATGACTTCTCAGGGAGGACGGAAAGACCTTTCGTGCTCGCCATCTTGGACGACAAAGTTTGTGCAATCTGTCAGCGCTCAGAGTTTGTTTCTCATCGTCTACTTCCATATCAGATCTTAGCCTTAAATCAGCTAAAGTGAAAGCTGAATGATTGTTTAAATAAAAGCAAACTTTCTGTTGAACTTTTTAAGTCTTCGCAACCAAAAAAGCTCCGATGTCAACTTTTATTTTGTGTTATAAAGCAACTTTTTATACTTAGTGGCAACAAAAACTGACTCTTCTCGAGTTTTAACGTCAAACTAACACTTTTTATCAGTTGTCAATCACATCTTCACCGTTCAGATTTGGTTAGAAGAAGGATTGAACCAAAAAATTGTAAATAAATGATTAAATAAACATGTTTATATTTGAGTTTTAGAACAAAATCAGCTGGTGGACTTGTTTAAAGACTAATGACCTTTAGATAAAAGTGAAGTTATTGTAGACAAAGTTTCTTAGTTTTTAGAGAATTACTTGGTTTATTATAAACTGTATAAGTTTATAGTTGTTTTAGTAGTTTTGAGAAGTTAAGTCAGGTTTTTTTTGTTTTAGTGCCCTTGAAGGTGCATATTGCTCACACGGCTGTTTTCTGCAGTACATTTATTTAAAGTTCAATCTCTTTTCTATTACCACCAGTTGACAGATCTAACGGAGTTTTACACTGATTGGTAGGCACAATGAAAACTTTTATGGATAATCTTTTCCTCTTTGATTTCTTGTGTTTTGAACTGGGAACAGAACGGTTTTACAGGACATAACCGGCTGCAATAAACAAGGAGGTGTGAGAGTCCGGCGGGGGCCTTAACCGAACCGTGAGAGTGTGTGTGCCTCCGTCACAGCACAAAAAAACTGGTGTCAAAATAATCTGTGGTCCAGTTCTGGCCTTTGACTTCAACTTTCTGCTGATTTGTCCACTTTTCTTTTTGGCTGGTAATAACAGAGCGACCCTGTAGTTTAACAGTTCAGAGTAAAAACAGCTGAGTTGTGCCTCTTCTGCCGCTTTATCTTGTCTTGCTACACTTTTTCATGTTTACCTAACAAGGTTATTCTTTTGTCTCCATAAACATACAGGACACAGGTTAAAGCATTGGTGTATTCTACGATTAAAAAAAAAAGGTTTGGCATGAAAGATTAGCATCTTATGTAAGAAAAGGAAGTTATAATCAAACATTTACTGGTTTAAATAAGAAAATGTTGGGTTGAAAACTCAAAAGCTGACATCTTGAATTAAAAATTAAACCTACTTGTTATTTTAAATAGATAAAACTACTTTTAACTGCCTTTTAATGCTTTGTTTCATTTCTCTGAAGATCAGGAACCAGCATATAAGATTAATTTCCACCTACAATAACAGAAATAAAACAACTCAGTGTTAATGTTTAACTTTGACCAAACTGCTTTATTCAAAGTCTCATGACTATTTTAGGTTTGTGCTCAAAAATTGTTCCTAATCCGAATTTTGGCTCACGCTAAATTTTATAAAATTACAGTAAAATTAAAATGATCATGCTAATTGCATTTTGTCCTGATTTCCTTTGTCAGTTCCAAGTTCTGTAATTTTTCCAGCCTTTCCTTGATTACGGCGCTTGATGAGATACGTAAAAAAAAAAAATTAAACTAAACAGGTTCCTTTCACTTTAAACTCCCTGTAAAACATTCATGTTCTGTCTTCAGATTTCCTTCCACATCGAACTTCAGGTACTTAGTGTTCACAGGATTACAAGTTGTATAAAAAAACAGAAAAACAAACAAACAATGAGCTTAAGAGGGATTTACAAAAGTGTGTATCCAGACCTGATAAGAGGGAGCGGAGGGATTTATCTGCAGAACTGTAGCAGGTTTAAAATCCATACTTTGGTTATGTTTTCACATATATTCGGGTGGTGCTGAACTGTGTTTCTGGTAACCAATTTAAAAATAAATAAATGCAAATATGTTTGTTTAACTTGCTTCAACTAACTTGAATTGTACAGATGTGTAATAAAGTGTAATTGTGTTTGTCTGTCCCTCTGTGGTTTAGGACATTCCCATTCTGTCTGTTACAAGACAGTTTTTCGCAAAGATTGCTCTAAAGGTAAATGCCAGTTTAGTAGAATTTATTCACTCATACATATTTAGTGCTTTAGTGATTTTCTACTGTAGCAGCACGGCGCACATATGATTGAGCCACACAATAAATTACAGCAGCCGTATTCATGGTAATGAGGTGTCAAACAGCGTTGTACGTCGGGTTAGCGATGTGTTTTTAATGTGTTCTGGATGGAAATGGAAGCACGAGTTGCAGAGAAACCAGCTTCGCCAAGACTTGATGATTAATAAAGAATGGCGTTACTGCCAGGTGAAATCTTCTCGGAGTAAAACCACGAGATGGAGAGACACTCCAAGTCCTTAAAAACAGCTCATTTAAGCTCTGCTGGTTAAAAGAAGCTGCTATAAATAAATCAAGCTATGTAAGGATGGTTATAAAACTAAAGTTTCTGTGACTTTGAGCCAGCTAAGATGAATACAAAATAAATCAATTCTGCTCTGATGACCTGATTAGCTTCTGTTCTACATCAGATGTCCAAAAAACATCTATTATTTAGTCAGTGTACACTTTAATGCATTGGATCGCGAGGGAGCTGGGTTTCTACCTTTAAGGGACAACCTGGACAGGTCGCAAGTCCATCTTAGAGACACACGGAGACAAACGAGAAAACAACCATGATGAGAAATGATGGAGTTAGGGCTGTTTTGGTGAAACCTTCAAAATAAAGGTATGGGCAATCTCATCGGAAAGTGTTACACCCAGTTTGTGTTGTGGATCAGCTACAGTCACACTTATTTTTAGCTCAAACTCTCAAAATATTTGACTGAATTAAAACCATTTTTATGTGTGTGATTTTTTTTTTTTAGGTATCAGCTAAAGATACATCCAATGATTGTTTCCTGAAGGTTTCATTAAAATCTGTCCAGTGGTTCATGAGATATTTTGTTCTATAAAATGGAGTTAGAGACAGATTTTTGTGTCTTTTTAAGATTAGAGAGACATTGATATGGACAGAAACATTATCTCTCTGTTGTCGCATTTTCAGGGTGATAAAAATCTTGTCAAGAATCACAACAAAGCAAAAATGACAACAGATGTTTACGGGCATCCAGATTTTGGACTGAATAAATCTGAGAGGGGCAGGGTGTGTTCTGATGCGAGGCTGGACCGACTCTCAAATCAGAGACTAATCAAAAATCTTTTCACGGCACGATCGTCACTTCTGCCTGACGCTTCACGGGCCGCGGAGCACAAAGCGGTCTGGACAGTTTGAGGCGAAAACAAACACTTAAAAATAGCACACTTATACACAATGAGTAACAACATTTCCAAAGAGCCATCAAACCCGATTAGCGTCAAAGCCGTGCATGACCGGCGTCCTCATTAACCGGTGCTGCAGAGGTCCGGGTGTGGAGGGCTAACAGTGACTGACAGCAACACAAAATCACTTCATCACCGAGTCAGGTGCTGCATATCGAGCAAACCTCAAAGCACCAGCATCTCGGTGAACCATTAGACTAGTTTCTCACTAAGAGCATCGAGTTATTCTGTGATGGATCCACAGCATGTCCCTCTCAGTTAATTTGCTGAGGCTTCGCACCGTCACGATCTGCAAAATTAGGTCATTATGAGCCGAGCCAATGAAACACAAAACAAAATTTATTAAGCATCCATTCACTTTTGAATAAACAAACCAAAATCACGGCGCTCCGACTGTCAAGCAGCGCTGCACACTGGTTTTAATGAATTAAACAGACAAGAAAGAAGATGTTCAATTCAGACAGCACAAAAGTGATTCATGTATAATTGATGAGTGACTCAGTGTAGGAGTTTCATGTCGAGGCTGGTGGGTGTTATCAGCTGGAGAGCAAATGCAAATCCACGGCAGGCCGTGACATAAAAAGGTTTTCTTCCTCTTCCTGAGTCCAGGAAATGTGAGAAGACACGTGCATTTTAGATTGTTCTGCTGTGTACGGCCGTCTGAAATACGGAGGCACTTAGGTGTGATGTTTGCTCTTCGTATTCCTGGTGTCAAACAAATCTTAACACATTTAAAAACCTGCTTTTACGCTTATTTCCAGTTACCTTCCACAGCTTGGAAAACGCCAAGGCTGCAGCTTCCCAAAGCATTCTGACAGTTATATTGAACTCAAAGATTAATTAAAATGCTTTAAAAAATCCATAAAGCCAAGTGAAACGAATCAATTAGTTTAATAAAATCATTCGTTAAGGACGCCAATTAACACATTTGGCCGTGCGCTCATCTCAGGCAACAGAAATATTTAATTTAACTTAAAACTTTCAAAAAAATTAGCCTCCATTTCATCAGTTTCTAAAAGTGTTAATAAAAGTTTTAAATAGTCCATGCATTTAATATATCTGGCCTGAAGTTTTCTTTTAAAGTACTATATAAATATTTCTATATAAGTGCTCTGCAGGGTATTTTATTTTGAAAAATTAATACTTTTTCCATAGTTACTCTTCAGGTACTAACAACCCGACAAGATAAACGTAAAAATCTAACTTTGCTTTATTATTTCTTTTTGTAAACTCAAAGTTGTCTTGTAAGAAAGTGGTCCGTGATGTAAGAAAGGTCAAGACAGCTGGGTTAGACATGAATATTTGCTTTAAACTTAGTATTTAGTTATAAATGTCATAATTTCTGAGGAGTGAAGAGGAACTCTGCCTGTCTGAGCTGCCTGCATGTCACAAACACAGACGGGCTTTTTCCAAAAGTAAGGCTGCAAATCTAGGGCTGTGAAATTATTCAGATTTGTAGTTTTGATTTTGATCTTAAAAATGGGATAATCAACAGAAAAACACGATTACTATTAGAAATATTCTGCAAACTCCACTTTGTGAGCGCTCTCATCTCCCTCCTGAACGTTCAGTTTTCACACTTCTGTCTTAAAATAAAAAACAACCTCCACATTCGGGTTCACGTTTCTCTTCCGATCCATTAAATCCAACATGAGCAAAGAACAGCCAGAGAGTTAGAGATGACCTCTGAAGGACCTCCAACTAGATGCCTTCAAACCAAATTTACTTCAATCAACATTTTATGAATAAACCTTGAGCTAACTGAAAATAGTTGGTGGATTAAAGTTAAGGTTTTCACAATAAAGACAGTTTAAAAAAACCTGAAAGGTTCTTCTTTTTAATTCAATATCTGTTCAAACAATCGCTTTATAAACGATATAATTAGGGTCGGCCATTTATATGGCTACACCTTAATAAAAGGGGAATGGTTGGTGATATTAACTTCCTGTTTGTGGCACATTAGTATATGTGAGGGGGGAAACTTTTCAAGATGGGTGGTGACCATGGTGGCCATTTTGGATCCAATTTTTGTTTTTTTTCAATGGGAAGAGGGTCATGTGACACATCAAACTTATTGGGAATTTCACAAGAAAAACAACGGTGTGCTTGGTTTGAATGTAACTTTATTCTTTCAGGAGTTATTTACAAGTTTCTCAGCACTTATAAAATGTGTTCAAAGTGTTGGATTGTCCATGCAACCATCTTCTCCCACTCTTCACACACTGATAGCAACTCCGCAGGAGAAATGCGAGCACAGGCTTCCAGTATCCGTAGTTTCAGGTGCTGCACATCTCGTATCTTCACAGCAGAGACGATCGCCTTCAGATGACCACAAAGATAAAAGTCTAAGGGGGTCAGATCAGGAGACCTTGGGGGCCATTCAACTGGCCCACGATGACCAATCCACTTTCCAGGAAGTGGAAGTGGAAGAAGAGGGTTGCATTGATATATAATGCACTCCCATATACTAATGTGCCACAAACAGGAACCATTTCCATTTTATTAAGGAGTTTCCATATAAATGGCCCACCCTGTAGATCTCCGACAGAAAAAACACGAAGCTCCTCTGTGTTTCCTGAAACTGCTGAATGTTTTGTCTGTAAATCGGCCTGAAACCTATGAACGTGTTACTCTTGTTCTGCCCACATCTCCAGCTGCCAGCAGCCGACGCCGTCCTGCTCCGTTTACTCGACTCGGTTCAGCCCAACGTCTTGGAGAAAATGGGGTCAGTGCTAATGACATCCATTATTTTCCCCATCTATCAGCGAGATTAGTTTAAAATCTTTGGTTGTCCTGAAAGAAAAGCAGCCACCTGGAATATGATTCAACAAAAGGATGTCTTTTTTTTCCACGTCATTAAGAAATTAATTACCATATGCTGATAATTGTTTGTTAACTCATCTAGCGCAGTTTGAAAACAAGTAGTATGAACTACAGGTAAACAAAGATTGAAGTCCTCTGTGGAGGTTTATTTAGAAATCTGCTCACAGTCTTGACTTGGGACTGGATTTCATTTCTGCCTAATGTTTCTGACAACAAGAAGGTTCACACTCAGGAGCCAAATAACATGCTAATGGACTCTGCATTTTGATTTTAGATCACCAGTGTACTAAATTAGATTTTTTTCTTCTTCTTTTTCCCCTGGATGCTAATTTAACTCTGACAATTTACTCAAACAAGCAGCCAGCTGTTAAAAACAATCTCCAGTCGAAAACATTCTGGCCTTGGAAATGAGGTGCTCCTCTCCGCCTGCCAACTCGCCAAGCAGCCCGAGGCGGTTTCAGGTTCTGTTAACTTTTCTGAGTCCAGACAGGACCCCACTGATTATATTAGCAACACTTTCGTTACGGCTTATTATACCAGTCCTGACTACAGAGGCCGGACAAAAAAAAAGCTTTCATGTTAGAAATGCCTGGATGTGACCATTATATTCTGCATTATTATCTACCATTTAATGTCTTTGGTCGTTTCAGGTGGGTACAGTAACTCATACAAATGTCTATTCTGTTCATTCTGAATACTTGTGACAAAATTTAAGGCCTAGCATTCCATCTGGACACGAAGCGATGCATGTTGCCCAACACTTTTCATGCCAGAGTTGAGAAAGTTGAGAAATGACAGTTATAACCCTTCTGGTCAAACCTTGAAAACAACATTATTTGAAATCTTAAACTATAATGCAATATGTTGAGTCATCTGTTAGCTTCTACCACACCCATCTTTAGCTCAATATCTGTAAAATTAACTGAGGTAAAGTTACTTTTGTTTAGGCTAAGGTGTACAGTAGGTGGCAGCTGATTGGTTGATTCTACAAGTTAAGTCAGTTGTAGATGTCAACCCATTGATTACTTTCTAAAAGTTTCATTAAAATCTGCTCATTAGATATGTTTCTAACAAGCAGAAATGATTCCATTCGTTAATAGGAAAGTTTTAAACACAGATCTCACTCGATCTATTATTGGTTAGAGAAGAAGTTGGAGTTAAGTCTCAGCAAATTTTAGCTCAACATCTGTAAAACTGGCAGAGTCAAAGCTATTTTTGTGTTGGCTAGAATCATTTGGCTGTAGCGACCATTTTGACTGAGACACAGGCAAAAACATTATTGCCCTGTTGTCTTTGGCGGCAGGCAGTAAGGAGATTTTTAAGGTCTGTGCCGTCTGTTTTTTCCAACAAATGCCTAAACTAACTTGTGATTTTCTTCCTCAGCCATGGAAAGCAGATTGAATATCCACAACATCTAAATTACTCGTGATTCAAGAAACGCAGCAAGCTCAAAAAGTCTAATTACCAAGATTAAGCCATATGCAGACAAGATTTAGTGAAACCCCAAAAGAAATAAGTTCTGATTTGGCGGGGGTTTTTTCAGATTTGTATTTTGGAACGCATCAGTTCTGTGGAACTGGAGTTTTAATCTGACGTTACAGAGAAGAAAGTCTGGCAGTAAAACAACCAAAACAAGGAAAAACAAAAAAAAATAAATAAAAAATGTCAGATTTCTGTTTTAGAACTCCACAAACACAAGTGTCTTCAGGAAAACGTCACATTCTTTGGACTGTTTATTCATATTCAACTAATGGGAACCTCAAGTGTTCAAAATGTCAAGAAAAACCAAGACATTCTCCTCTGAAACGGTTAAAAATGTCTTTATTTCTAAGCCACAGTGACATTTGAACTATAAAACCCTGACGTTTTTCTGCTTACAAGCTTTCCTCGGTCAGTGAATAAACTTTATTGAGGCTTCAGTTCCTTTCTATAGCTATTTATTATAATTCAGTGACACTCCGCACAGAAAAATCTCAAATTTGTGCAATTGGGTGCAAAAAAATAACGGGATGGAGCGCAACTTTTAATAGTGGCAAAGTAGTGGTGTCAATAAAAGAACTTCAAAAAATTCAAAGACTTTAGATAATAACTCATCTTCAAGAAGCCTGAATATAATGTTATCTATATTATAGTACACAATACTGAACACTAAATAGATTTGTTTAATGATCAATTAGTCAAGTTTTTTTAGTTTATTGCTCAAATACATGGTTCATATTTTTACCATGATGGCAACTGTGAGCCTGAGAGACTATTAAGAACAATATTTATCTATTATTTACTTTTTCACTCAGGTAAATGCCTCAAAATTCCTTCCAAAATTGAATTTTAATGATAGACTAAGCTATACACTGACTTCTAAAGAAATATTAGTAACCAGAGTTTTAAAAGCCTCTTTTATTCCAGCTGAGCTCAGAATTCAAACATTCGACCTTCCTTTTATCCTGAAATTAATTGCCTTGAATGAATCATTTGGCATTTGCTTCGAATGTTTTTATAAAAATAATTTAAATGCTTCTTGTACATCATTAGCTAGACAAAGTTTTTCAATTTTCTGCATGACTTATTGTAATTACAAAGACGGCATAAAGAAATATAGAGTGTTTTTTGTTCTTTAATAATGTTCAGTATCCATTATGTATAGTGAAAGTCCTAAATTCTCATAAATCAAAATGTCTTTTTACTCCTCCTCTACTGGACATAAAGTATCCAGCAGCTCTGCATTAAAGTCAACTCATTAAAGGTTCAAGTAATGATGTCAACCACCTTTTTAGTTCTCCCCTCGTTTAGGTAAATGCCGTCTACAACAGGCTCATAAAAAGCGGCACCAACAGGGATGTTGTGCTCCATCTGCCCATCAGCTGATAAAACTTGGTGCTAAAACTAGCCTCAGTCCAACAGCCGATATGAAGACCCTTCAGAACAGAAATTCCTTCTGTAATTAACTAACCGTCACAAAGGTGAAGTGTTTTGTTCTGAATGTCAAACCTTTAAAGTAAATAATTTACAGCTACCACGTTATAACCTTTTCTCTTCTCTGCCTTTCATCTAGTCGGGAAAAATGGTTCACATTTTTTTATATTAAGATTATCAAGGATTTTAAGACTGTAAAATTCATGCCATAAGGGCAAGGGTGGATTGGAAAACCTTTAGAAGTTTGATCAACTTGTTGCTGCTTTGGTACTGATGAAGAAATGACCTCGTCGTGTTTGCTGAGATACGTTACATGTCCATATTTACATTTAATAGTTGTTAAGATGAATGTTTCTTAGTGGCTGTAACAGCGTATATTTTTATCTACATCCTATCCGTGGTCGGGTCGTGGAGGCAACAGGTCCAGGAGGGAAACCCAGACCTCCCTCTTCTCAGAGACTCTCCAGCTCCTCCTGGAGGATCCCAAGATGTTCCCAGACCAGAGAGGATCCATGATCCCTCCTTCGAGTTCTGGGTCTGCCCCGAGGTCTCTTCCCAGTGGGACATGCCTGGAAAAACCTCCAAAGGGAGGCATCCAGGAGACATCCTAATCAGACGGCTGAACCACCTCAGCTGACTCCTTTCGATGAGGAGGAGCTCCCCCTCACCTCATCTCTAAGGCTGAGCCCAGCCGCCCTATGAAGGAAGCTCATTTCAGCCGCTTGGATCCAGAATCTCGTTCTTTCATGATCCAAACCTGATGACCACAGGTGAGGGTTGGAACGTAGATGGACCAGGAAATCCAGAGCTTTGCCCTTCGACTCAACTCTTTCTTCACCATAACCGATCAAAGCAACACCTTCATAACTGAAGACAAGGCCTCGATCAGTTGAGCCGTCTCCCGCTCCATCCTTCCATCACTCAGGAACAAGACTCCCAGATAATTGAACTCCTCAAACCTTTCACTTTTATGCCAGCTTTCAGAGACTGTAACAAAAGGAAACTTCTGCTCTGTAGAGGTGATGTGGCAGCAGGTAAAGGTAAAAACATTCAAAAATCCCTGCAAGTGTAGCACGGTGATCCTGAATTAAGTTTGAATGGGTTAAAGCATGAAAAGCCAGCCTGTTGCCTCTTGAATTTTCAGCTTTTTAACTTTCACAGTAACGTCTGCCGATGTTGTCTTGTATTCGTTTTATTACCGACTCAAGTAGAGAAACGCCGGCGCCGATGAACAATCAGCAACAAGCTAAAAAGCCACACATCCTTATTACCTCGTCACACAGCGAATAATTAATAACAGTAGAAATCACAGCTTCAGGACGTTCGGGACATTATCGCTTTGTTTATTTGACAGCAGCTTTGCTGTGAGGCAGAAAACTGACTGACGTTATCAAAAGGTTGTCATAAACAATTATTCAGGAGAAATCTGTCCTGTTTTCGATAAATAGTGTTTATGTTGTTTATATTGCCAGTTTGAAAACTATTCTCACGGCGCCTGAATGTAATATAAGTGTTTTTAAATAAATAATAGAAAACAAACTATAAAATGAATCAACTCTAACTTGAAGATAATTGAATTCTTTTACTCTTAAATGTTTTAGTATAATTTTCTTCAGACTCATTTGTCTCTCTTTAATTTATCTTTTACTGCAAAGAGAATCAAAGTACAATTTAATGGAGAAACAATGGCTATGAATAATACCAAAGCAGAAAATCATATTTACTCTTTTTCCCTCGAGAAGAAACGTCTCGAGTTCCGAAAAGTTTCTAAAAAGCAGAACTTGAGAACTGCTTCGATTCGGGAGAAGTTTGTTTTCTGTTTGGACTCGTGTCGCTCTTTATAAACAACTCAAATGTCTTTACGGTACAATAAGGTTTCTACATTTAAGTGAAATTCTTCGTTTCCAAAAATCCACAACGCAGTACCTCCATGTGTGCGTTTGTCTGACATGTTAGCAAAATATCGCTGGATGGATTTTAATGAAACACTGGATGGATTTACAACTAATTAATTTCTGGTGCGAACCCAAAAATGGCTGTCACTCAATTTTACAGGTATTCAGCTAAGATTTGGTGTGGTAGTAGCTGAGGGTCAGCCTCAACATATTCTCTGAGGGTTAGCTATCACATCTCGTCAGGTCTCACCATATCAATGGAGATCCTGCGCAACGTCATTGACAAGATTTGACCAAGACGACCATATTTATGTCTTTTCTCAGCATGAGATCATCTTTAAAACTGTTCCTTAAAGGAGAGCTGGGCCTTTAATATTATAAAAAAGAAGGTTCAGTTTTCAGTTGTGAGCCATAAAGTAGACATTTGTTGGTACCAACATGCTTTGGCCTTTACAATCTAAGCCTCCGTAACAATACAGTTTGTTTATCTGAGACAGTTTTGTGTCTGTTTCTCTTTATTAAAGCTGTCGAAACACAATCAATGCAACCACAGTCCAGGATATTTAAACCGGTTGGTTCCTTTGGGATTGTTAGATTTCACAGTCTTAAAGAAGTGAAATCGCCTGAGGCCACATGAGGCAGATCCCAGCATAAAAACGACAAAAACAAACGATTTGAAGACTAAACACCTGCTATCTTAGTTTCGTGCATCTCAGTGCTGATATTTGCTAATGTGCGGCTGAGGTTAACAGGAAGCAGTTTTTCAGGTGGTTACCCTGGCGTCTAATTACTGAATGAGGTGAAATGTCATCTCAATGAAATAATGAGATAAAAATGCAGGAAATCAGCAAAATAACTCATCCTGTGAGGGAAATTAATGTGTGTGTGCGCTGAATTTTACAGCTCCCTGTTCAGCAGTTGAGACAATAAACAATTCACAGAAAAGAAATCTATTCAAAGTGATTAAAAAAATGTATTAAAATAAAGAAACTGTTAAAGATCTTAAGGCTCCAAGATCAGATTTGAACAACGTGACAGTTTAGGGAGTTTAGGGAGTTTAAGGCTCCGCAGGAAGAAGGAAAATAAAAAATAAAAACATTTTCACTTTACTTCAATCCAATGAGGCAGAGTAATCCTTTCCTTGTGGTGACATGTTAGTTAAAACTGTTTTATTATGATTTTAAATCAAAGATTTTATTTATAATATAAATAAAGGTCTACCGCTCCTTGAAGGAATCCATATCGCCCGCCTCCTTTCAGAGTTTATAATGAATTTGTTGATAAATGACAAAGTTGTAGCCGTTTTGGTCAAACCTTGAAAGTAAAGTTATTGAGAATCTCATGTTAGTTGGTGTTGTGAGTGAATCTCAGCTACTACCACTCCAAATTTCATCTTAATATTTGTCAAATTCAATGAGTTTTAGCCATTTTTGTGTTATCTAATGTTGATTAGCTGTGGCGACCATATTCATTTGAATATGGGTAATAAGTTGTAGGCGTACACAAAATGATTAACTTCTGAGTTTCATTAAAATCCAACCAGTGGTTCATAAAATATTTCGCTAACAGACAAACAGGGTTGACTTCAAGTTTTAGGTAAAGATCTAAACAATGAGCAGCACTTTTGATGTGAATGACGCTTGGCTACAACCAATATCTGTAGAAAGATCTGAATTAGCTGGTTGTAGCAGCCATCTTAACTTCAAAATCTAATCAGTTGTAGATCCGAAAGTTAATCAGCTATAAATCTAGTTATAAATAATATAATCAGCTATAAATAAGTGAACCAGCTATAAATGTTCATCCAGTGAATACATCCTGCAAGATTCATTATAATCTGTCACGTGGTTGATGAGATATTTTGCTAACAGCCCATAAACATGGTGGTAAATTAAGGACCTGTCTCACCCTGTTGGACCCGTTGGTTCTTATAAGTAATTAGGTCTTTGGGAGACATTAATGGCTGGTATTTAAGGTAATGCTTTCATGAGTAAATCATGACCAAATGAAAGATTCAAGCACGAACCCTTCTGAGCTCGTTCAGACAGCCTGATGTCGCGTTAAGGCGCAACAATAAAAATTAATATTAATATCTTTTTCTTGAACGGAATGAAGAGAGTCATTACAAATTCATCAAGGAGACGGAACAAAGTGAGCTTTAGTCCCATCCAACCTTTTCCAGCTGACATTTCCTCTCCACGGGAGAGCAAACCAGGTCAGCTCGCTGCAATTGGCTGAAAGTACAGGATGCCACTTGAATCCAACGAGACGGACTCCCTAATGGGCACAGAGATGGAGCGGCATCTCCACAGATCTTTAAAGTCCGTGCCCCGGCGCGCAAACCGGGAGGCATTTCCAATGAATGAGCACTTTTGTCAACGTGTTTTTTTTTCGGGGAAGGAGCCAGGTAAGATGATGGCTGAACACACAACCTGGCAGAACGGGTAAGAGCTTCAGAAAGGGTGTTGCTGTTAGGATTTAACACTTTCAGAATGTGAAAAAAGAAATATCTGGGTCACAGGCGCATAGACGGGAAAAACTGTGAATACGTTCTCCTTTTTCCTCCAGGGTTTATTCACATCAATAAAACTCCCGTTTGACCTTTTATCCCCCTTTAATCAAGAGAGAGAAATCTAAATCTCCCCATTGTGCTGGTCCGCTCCCGTTTGACAAGCCTGTTGATATTTTTACTTTTAAAAACGAGACAACGGAGGCAATTAACATTTGGGTTACTCAGCAGAACATAATCAATGCTGAGTGGTGCAAACATTATTCACAGCTTGTTTAGGAGCTAAAAGCCAGCTGCAGCCTGAAGGTGTACTGTAATAACGTTTTAGCAGCTGATAAGCGATATTTTCTTTGTTTTTCATTTTTACTTCCTGAAAAAAAAAAACATTAACGTGCTAGCATTAATTATTACCAGCTTTCATACCAAAGTTTTCAACTAAAATAAGCTGTTTTGATTGGTTCGTTCATTAAAAATGTGATATTTTGCTAACAGGCAGTAACCATCTATATCAGTTAAGGCTAAAGTTTTAAGTGAACGCTCAGAGAATGTGTTGTGAACGAATCTCAGCTACTAGCACACCAATTTTAAACTTAATACACAAAACTGAATAAGCTACAGCAATTTTTTTGTTTGTTTTTTTAAGATTAGCTGGCGGTGGCAGCTTTCTTGAAGTGGGTTTATAGGTGTACAAACAATGATTACTTTCTGACTGACAGCTTTATTAAGATCCCTCCACTGGTTCATCAGATATTTTGCTAACAGACAGGAACAGCTGACTCCCATAGTTAATGGTAAAGATCTTGTGTGATAAATTGGGGCTCCAAGTGTGTATTTGAAATGACTTTCAGCTACTATCACACCTAATTTTAGCTCAGTATCTGCAAAACTGAGTTAAAACCATTTTTCTGGTTTCTAAGGTCAGTTAGCTGTGGCGGCCATCTTAAATCAAGTTAACTTAAATTGGTAATCTGTTGCAGAGTTACATACGATTATCACTTTCACATAATCTGGACAGATTTTAATCTGTCCAGTGACTGATGAGATATTTTGCTAACGCTACAAAAACAAGGCGTTAGAAAATGAGCCGAAATGTTGACAGAAAGGACGAACGCTTTAGTGTAAGAAATGAAACAAGAGGAGTCTGAGTAATTAAAAGATTTAAAATTAGGTTTGTGTTTGAAACTTAGCAGTCACCTTTCTGTGTACAAGTGGATCAGTACCAAAATTACATCTGGGTTCTTGTTTGATTGCTTTTTTTTAGAAGGACCCAAACAGAGGATTAGGCTTTTAGCAGCGCCAATTAAATCGAAAGTTCAGAGTTAAAATCAACACATTTTAACTTTAATTACTCAACAACGTGAGCAGGAATTAATTAGGCTGTGAAAACAAAATTTATCCTGAAACGAGAATCTCAGTGCAGTGATGAGACTAAACGTTCTGCTGAAATACACTTAAAAAATAATCCATCACCACAGAATGAATAAAAGATGAAGGTAGTAACCCATGATGACTGCAAAACTCCAAAATATCTACACCAATAATAAAATGTGAATGTCTTGTATGAAGTCAAAAGTTTGTTTTCTTATCATTACAGTGCCTATTATCAGTATGCTCAAATTTATAAAAATTAAATAAAAATCCCTGTAACTACGGCTTATTCTTCTGTTAATTTAATGGTTAACATGAATCACCAATCCTTCAATAATTAAGAAGGTAAAATATTAAAACATATACTTCATGTAAAATTCCCTAAAGGGAAAACTTTTCAACTGCTGCTTCCAATGCCAAAAGATTTCATGTTATTTTCTAAGCTTTAACAAAAGACATGTTAGCACTTGAGTGTACGATGGGGATGACTCTCAGCTACTACCACACCAAACTGCCTGATTGGCTGATCGTACAAACAGAAACACCGGTGAAAACAATCACCCTTCAGGAAACTTGTGTTCCCTGAAGGAACGGCTGATTCTCAGCTACTACCACACCAAACTGTGGCTCAATATCTGTAAAAACTGACCGATTTATAGCAACTTTTGTGTTTGCTAAGGTTGATTAGCTGCGGTGGCCTTCACGAATCAGGTTGCCTCCAAAAAGGTTGTAGACGTACATTAACGTTTCAATAAAATCCATTTAGTGGTTTGTGAGATATTTTACTAACAGACACACAGAAAGACATGGTGGGCCATCCATACATGAACAGTTTTTGTGAATGCACCGAAGATTTTTATTGTTTCAGTCTCGTGTCCATGCGGAAACAACGTTTTAGGAGCCCAAAAACAGTGAAAAAAGTACTTTTAAAACACCACCACTGGTCTTCTGGGTGGACAAGCCCACAGACGCAAGCAGCTACATGATTGCCACCTTTCATGGTGGTGAGCAATAAATACTCCTGTTAACCAAAGCCATCAGCTCAAAAAAACCTCCAGAATGGTGATGATAAAGTCAAAACAACAAACTAGTGGAGGATGTCAACATGGTTACGTTTGTCTCCTGTGACTGACAGGGAAAACGTACTTCACCCCCACACCTGACTGAACACCTGCAGAGATGATTCCTGACCGTTCTCATGGAAATTCAGATATTATCTACGGTACTTCTGAACAGACACATCTGTAAATATAAACAGAGACTACTTAGTGTTTAGAGACCTGCTTCACACGCTGAACCGGCAGCTGTTTACGCCGACACTATTACAGATCTGATTTGCATCAGTGGATTAGGGTTTTTATTTGCCTGTAGTTTTGCTTTACACTGTGGAATTAGGACACGATGTTTCAGTGTGGAGGAGAAAGAAAAAATAAAAAAAAGGCACTTTCTCTGGTTTGCGAAACAGGAATCAGATCTGTTAGTCACAATCAGATGGAGATGTGTTGAGTATTATTCATGATGCAATAAGCAGCGCTGCCTTTGTCGAGCCAGAATGAAGTTTGATTTTCATCATCTGGCCTTTCTCCCCCACACCCCCCATCTTTCACTCTGGAAGCAGATATTTTTTAATGTATTTTGGCTGCAGATGGTTTTCTTGGTGGATGGAAAACAGCACGGGTTTAACAGCAGCAGCTGGATAAACAACATGAAACCTACTCTATCAATCTTTACCATTATTCTATCAGATCCAATCACTGCCGATTCTGCAGAACCCACAGGATAATAAACTAGTTAATTTAATTTGTAGGGCACTACCCTGTGGTCACAACTGACTTGTTTTTGCAACATAATTATGCTTTTAATTTTTTAAAGCACTTGCTTCCTCTATCATACTTAAAAGTCTTGACACATAAAGAAGAGCCTTTTTATTTTTCCTCATGCTGTTATACATCATGCAGAGTCAGCTCAAAGATGCTGTTCACCATAATTCTTAATTTACAACAAGCTATTACGTTGAATAAATCTTTTAAACTTATATATGCAGTTTGTCCGGAGTTCAGCTAAATGCTATAGGGCAGCAAAAAAAATGCCATTAAGTCTTAATTATTCTGGAGTTCTTATCCAAAGCGGGAGGCATAATGGGACATTGGAGTTTAAAAAAAGAGGTTAAAATGCTCCTGATTTTAAAGCCCTGTCCACATTATATACATGTTTTTCTAACAGAGAATTCCTGCTGTATTTGCACCTCTCGTCCACACAAATAGAGGTTTAAGTGAGAAAAACTAATCCTTGTTTTTTAAAACACACTTTTTGGTTTCCGGTGCATCCGTGTGGACTGGAAGTATGAAGTTTGTGATAAACAATGACTCATCTTGATTTCAGCGTGCCCACCAACACTTTGTGGCCCAGAAACCAAAACTAATAATAAAGCCTGCTTTGTTTTCCTGCTTCTGTCTTGCTTCGTCTCAATCCTGTTACCATTATACTTTGATCATTTATTGAAATGTTGAATAACTGAGAAAACTGTAAACAGTTTCAATGAGGGAAAAAAGAGCTACAAGATCTTTAGTCAAGCTGAGAATATTCTCTCTGTATTTTTATATTTTATTAATGTGGACGTTCTTGCCACCTTCTGGCACAGAGTGACTACTATATTATTTTTTTAGAATCATGTCAGTGGATAAAAACAAAAAAAAAAATCCATTTTCTGAGGCTTATTCACGGTCGGGTCACGGAGGCCACAGGTCCAGGGGGGAAACTCAGACATCCGTGTCACCGGAGACAATCCAGCTCCTCCTGGGGGATCCCAAGGTGTTCCCAGGTCAGAGAGGAGACAAAGTCCCTCCAGCGAGTTCTGGGTCTGCCTCAGGGTCTCGTCCCAGTGGGACATGTCTGGTGTCCAGGAAGCATCCAAATCGGATACCAAACATCTGCTGACTCCAAAGGAGCTCTACTTAAAACTCTGATAACAAAGGTCCTTTCCTCTTTCTCCAAGGCTGAGCCAGCCCACCCTACAGCTGCCTCCTCACCTCATGACCACAGGTGAGAGCTGAAACATAAACAGACCTGTAAATCGAGAGCATTGCCTTTTAGCTCAGCTCTTCTTCACAACACCCTTCAGATAAGAAAGCATCCTAAATCCTTTGAAATCATTTCAAACAGCCAAAAAATACAAAATAAATCCAAAGAACTGTGAATACAAGGTTTTGTTTTTTGGCTCTACGTTTGCAGTGCAGTATTACTAATTAATCAGAAACTGTTGATGCTTCCTCTTGACAGAAGAGGGAAAAGATACCGAGTGAACAGATGGCGACTGAAGGGTCATCAGATGATTTAGCCCTTCGCTCAGAGCTGGAAATATTTCTGGCTCCCGGACAAGGTCAGTTGTAAAAAGAAGAAAAGGAGATCTTTGTGAAATGAAAAGACACGTCAACAAAGATATTACTCCATCTTGCAGAGCCAGTAAATAAAAACGCAGTCAGTGGATGACATCTTGCATTCCAAGCTAGGTAGCCTCAAGGTTGAAGATGCACATTTTGGCTTTTACTGGTGAAGTTCTTTCAAAATAACCCAGCTCTCTGCAGTTATTTCTCCTGGTACTGCTCAAAAATGATGCTAAAAATGTAAGGAAAAATGATGGAAATGGGTAAAAACTAGAGGTTTTCCCACATAAGGTACTTCTTAGGCTCATACAGACTGATGCAGCAAACAAACACAACTAAGGCTCATACAGATTTAAAAGGAAAAAAAATTGCAAAGTGATTGAAAATGCTTAGATGTTTACAGAGCAAATTCTCACTAAATAATTTGAGCATTGAAGCAATTTTCAGTGAGGCGCAGATGCCAGTGGCTGGCTCATCAGTCATGGAAATCACCTGCTCCCAGTGTGCAGCCACCTCATCTAACACTCCAACCAGCGATAAGTTTCCACTTGAGAACCAGACGTGTCACGTTCTCCCCTGCTCAGGCAGCTCCGCGTGAAAGGCTTGGATGTTGACAACAAAAATGCAGATCGGAAAACTAGCCTTTTCTTTCATTTGGAAAAAAAAAAGCAACTGAAGCCAAATTTGCATCTTTAATTTTCTTACTGCAGATCCCTTCTAGGCATTTCACTTCCCTACTGTCTGCAGCTTTACTGAATAATATTTGCCCCTTTATGCACTCCCAGAACGTGCTGGAAAGACAAAAAAAAAAAAACAGTTGTCACTAAATGTCAGGATAGTAAGATGTAATTGAAATAAGGTTTAAAAAAGTAGTAATGGAAATATATTTAGTCGTGACTCGTTGGTTTTACGTTGTGCCAAAGTTCAGTTTGAGTTGGAGCCAGGTGGAGTTGATAAGCAGACCTACAGATTGCTGCTTTATTATTGCTCTTCCCACCTTTCCGTCACTGGGGGAAATGTCTGAAAGAGGGAATGTGCCGATCATACCAAGCAGCAGATAAAAGCTGCGGGTTTCGAGCAGGTGCAGCGATTGGAATCATGCATCATCATAACCGAATCACCGTGTTCCTGCGGCACCGTTACAATCGTGCCGTGATGAGACAAAGTGAGAAATGACAGAAACGCACCTTTTTCACTCCTTCTTCTGCATATAAATCCAGACGCTGCAGCTCAAAGAACGGCAGCTTTTATAAAACTGGTCAATGAGGTGAATTTGTACATTATATCCTTGGAAAGAGAAAACAACAGCTCTGGCCTTGTAATGTTTTCTACCAAGCCTTAAACACAATAAACTGTAAAACTATGGTTATATTTATTATGTTTAATTACACTGAGGCTTTTATTTGAAACAATTTGGTGTTCAGTACATCAATGTTGTGTTTTTTTAGTAAACTTTAATTATAAAGAGGAGTCCACACAATACATGTTTCATAAGTCTTTACAAGGAAAGGTAGTAATACGTAACAAAGCTTTGTACTCAGCTGGTATCAGGTATCTGGTACTTTACGAGTACATACTCGGTACTAACTGGGTAGCTGGGCTGCTTAGTCTTTCCATACAAAGAAAGTACATATCAGGCTGTATTCTGTATTGTTACCTAAGGAAACATCTAAAAGTATTTAAGTTATTATGTAAAGATTTTTAGGAGCTGAATTAAATGTTTTTCATCTTGTAAATGTCAGCTAGTTTGAGATAATAAAAAGACACTATTTTAGAGATTTATTGTTAGCTCAAAATGTTAAATTTGGGTGGTTCTGCATAAAAATCCTTTCAAACTGCTTTTATTCAGGATGATTTTTAAAAAGATATAAAAGTCTTAAAAAAAGAAAAGGCATCAAATAAAAAAAACTATTATATTTATCTTGTAGCATGAAATCAAACGTCAAATGTGTGCCGTGCCATCTCAACAACAGCAGCAGTTTATCGTGGTTTTACAGCAGGACAAAGGGATTTTTTTATTTTATTTTTTTAATTCTGGTGGGTGGATATCACACATGGCTGACCTGATGGGAGTCCATCTAACAACATAACACACAGACACATTTTGTCTGACAGCCCTGGAACATACTGTACATTCCTGGAAGGGTCTGTGAGACGAGCAAGATACCGTTTTTTATTGTGAGTTGTTGAAAGAAAAATCCTGGTAATCTATAAAAGGAGAAAGGTTTTTTTTTCCTTTCGGTATATATTGATGGAGCAAATAAACTTCCACAGCGGTCTTACATGACAGCATGCGTAAAGTAGCCGGAGGTTTCGCTAATTGATTGGCAAAGCAACACGATCAAAAGATGCCAATCAAACTACAACTGGAATCAAAATTGTGTTTTTACAGCTTAGAGATTTATAAACAGACGGTGTTAAGACTTTATCATTAAATATATTAAATATTACAGCTGTGTGATTTTCTGATGTTCATTAGGGAAGGAGAAATTGTTAAAAAACAATGTTTTTATCCCCCTCTGTGCTCTCTGTCAGCACTGTACAAACCTCCTGTCTTTGAAGAAATAAAAAGAAGAAAAGCATGTTCCAGCACAGATTTTCCCCATCGAAGAGGTCAATTTCAAAACACTGAAGTCTTGACATAAAACCATGGCTTTTTTGTTGTTAACTCAACTTCCTTTTCTTCTCGCCCAAAGAAAATGTGTCAAAAGTTTGCTCCTTTTCATTTTAGATAACACAGGAGACGTTTTGTGCGTTACATAACCGGCAGTTTTGTGTTGCATGATGACACAGAAAGCTCCAACGCCAGTGGGAGTTGAGATGGATGCCTCTATTTTTCTCCTTTTTTTATTTTTTTTAAACTCATGGTCAATGCAAAGCAGAGAAAATGGTTAGATTTATGTAAATGTCATTGTAAATATAGCGAGTTAAAAAAAAAAAAACAAAGGAAAACAGCTTTGCATAAAATGAGCAACGTCTTTCAGTGAACGGCATCCTAAAGTTAATGGAAGGAGGAATTGGGAACCATTATAGTCGACAAAAGAACACTATTGTCTGTGCTTTTGCTTCTCATTATAACTTGAGGCAACTGATGCCTTGAATACAATAACTCATGTCCTGTAATTAACGCGAGACATTCAGAACCGCAAATGTTTCGCACTCCAAGAGAAGCCTAAGCACTAACTTGGCAAATGAGTCGATTTCTCATCCCACACGGCTTTAAGCAAGGCAGAAAACATTAGCAACGAAGCCATTATCTTACTTTCTACTGCCTCTCTCATTACCTGAGTTTTATAATGTTTGGTCCCATACCATGTAGAGCAGTCGTAAAACACCACTGGGTAAATAAACATTAGAGGGGAAAAAAAAAGAAACAGCAATTTACATTTTTCCTGTTGTAAACTAGCAACTCTTTTAAAAGGAAGTAAAGAAAGAAAGTTTTACTAACATACTGAATAGCTTTATTTATTTACCTACATTTCTTGGTGGTTTAACAGAATATTACGGTCGTATTCATATACTTTCGTCTTTTATTTTGTCAAGAATATTATTCTTTCTGTATCAGCAGCTTCGTTCAAGGGAAAACGGTCAATCAGTAACTTTGTGTTCCAAGTCTAACACAAGTAAAGCGGCATACTTTGAAAAGCTCTTCAGAATAGTTTACTCTGAGTTTATGAGTAAAATATGTTGGCATCGAGTGCGGGGCACTTTAAGAAATTGTTTCCGATTTTACTGCTGAATGGAGGAAAAGTAAAAGAGCACGAAAAGGCGAGTTCTGTTACAGCACCGGGACTAAAACAAACTTCATGTTTGGGTTCAGGAGCGATTTTTGCAAAACGCTTCTCAGCTAAACATGCAAACCAACAAACAAAAAAGACCTGTATCCGTTTCTGCCATCGTAGCTTTATTTTGAAAAGACGACCATAGGTGAGCTGCACCTTTATTATCACAAAGTGTGTGTGTGTGAGACCCTGTAGGACTCGTGAAAAATAAACAAAAACAAACATCCTCAACCAGCAGAATTAAAGCCAAACGTGAAAACATGCATCAGTGTTTATATTTGTTTTGCAGCAGCAAAAACCATAAAGTGGTTAGGATTAGTGCTCGTATGAACGAGATAAATTAACAAACCAATCAGTCAATATCAAGACCGCTTTCTTTCACAAACTGCCATCCCTACTTAATATATATATATATATATATATATATATATATTTAATGAAACCATTTGATGTTTAGAGTATAATGTCTTCAGATGGATTATAACCACCGGTGGTTTGACAGATTTCTTCTTCTTCTTTCTCTGTAAGTCGTGGCTTTTTGTTCTTCAGCCTTTCTGACAAGCTAAAGTCAAAATGGACAAACAAGGACAAGTGATTGAAATGCTGACCAATAATAGCATGCAGCCAATCAGGGAGTTATTTTCTCGCCTATTTTTTTTTTTTTTCTGTCATCAATCAAACTCTGAAGGAGCTGGCCTTCAGTGAATATCCAAGGGAAAAGTGGGAGCAGTTGTTAAGGACTCCTTGGTGTGAGAGCCAATTTTCCCCTGCCCAGAAAAGGTCAGACATTTCTACTGTAATTTTAGCCAGGATAACAGAGAGAGATCACTGGTAACAGCTGCAGGGCTGAGAGGAGGAATATGGAAATAATGGTCAGAAGTCCTTTATCCAGAGGATCGTAGTTTACGATTTTTTTTTCTCTTTATCTCTGTGAAGTGATTGGCAAAGACATAATTATAATCAGATTTCTACAGGATGTCTTATATCGAAATCGTTAAGCTGTCACATGGTGACTTTATGTGATGTACGAGCTCTGGGAAATACAGACCGGCTGCATTAAATCCCAGGTGGTCAGAGCAGAGAAAGAAAGCTTTCCCTTCTGGAAAATTATCTTGCTTTCCACCACTGACACACAAGCAGGACAGATGTGTACATCTTTCACCTTCTTTACTCAGAACACGTCTTATCTTGAACGCTTCTTCACGTTCCCCGTTCTCTTTACCTCTTAATGACCCGGCGCCTTTCGTGTACAAATTAAACTAAATTCAATTCCTGCATGAATTGTTTGCGTAACCGTGTAAAGGAATAAACCACAGACACCGAGAGACCCTGTTTATAGAAGCCGAGTACAAAAACAAACACTTCAGAAAGAATTTTAAATCTATTTTCCGTGCAGCAAAGGACAAAAGAAGCCTAAAAAAAAAAAGGAAACAACAAAAAACCCATGCTGGGCAACACGTAGTGCTATCAGTGAGCTACTAATTAATCATGGGCAGAAAGAATTTTCTAATTTGATTGTGTTGTTTCCCATGCATCGCTGTCATTTGCAGATAATACATTCAGACAGCTTTGCACAGAAAACGCTGCTGTCTGAAGTACAGCAGAAATGTCGGACTGCGAAATGTCCATATAATTGATTCTGACCCATTTCAATATCCTCTTTTGTGCATACATACTCGCTTTGTGAGGAAGTAAATTAAAAAAACTTAAAACGAGTAAAAAATATCAGTAACATGAATTACATATATAGATATCTATTTTTTATGATGCAGAGAAGTGAATCTGGACTGGGAGTCTACAGAAGAATCAGCCACTGGGACTAATAAAAATGTCTGTTTCTGATCATATCAAAAATTGAGAACTTCTTCATAAAAACGACACAAAAGGAGCCGAGATTAGAAACCGAACCGTGTGACTTTTGTTTGTTAAAGCGGATAGATCGAAGCTGACTTGATACCTCCAACAAGCTCCACTTCGAAATCCTTCACCGTGTGACGGGAAGCCTCACAAAGACACGATGCAAAAAAAAGAACATGCCAATTCAGGCATCACTGTGCAGGTTTTATTGAAGGTCATCTGCACAAACATATTTTATAGACTTAAATAAGCTGTATTGCATTATGTCTAAACAACAAGCTCTGTGTTGTTGAACTACATGTTCTCAGAGAAGAAGATAATCACACAAGCGTCACCTGGGTGCTCTGTGCAGCGTGGAAAGCTGACAATTTTATTCTATTTACCACCTATTTTGTTGAACAAGATAAAGCAAAGCAATAAGACTAAATGTTTTGGGTTTGGAGTCTTTTCTTTGTTCTCCCTACAACTGATGTGCTCTTGATTATAACCTGAGGTACTGTGAAAACTATATTGCACATATTCCCTCGCCTTCATGGAAGCAGAACAAATAATCAAATATTGCACTCATATAACCAGCAGAAACATGCCTTTGGTTGTGCAACACTGAGCACTCATACCACAGTTTACAAATCCACACAGACTGGAGCTTTACCTTGGGTGAAATGTACCAACAATGCTGAAAACAACCATATCAACTCAAATGACAGATTCAGAATTACCTCCTCTGGATATATGTGTCATGGTTGCCCCTCATTGCTGATATCTCCCCTGTGTTTCCTGTTATTCACCCGGCCAACACCCCGGAGACAAAAAGCAGGTATGCTTGAATGAATACATTAATATATTAGATTTAGAGCTGACAGAATAGCACACACACACACACAGAGAAAGAAATAAAGTTTTGGTAGAGCAGGTACTTTGCCCTCAGGCTGAAAATCCCAATAAACTCTTATTGTTGTGCTTCAGCCACCAAAACATCATCCAGTTTTCTTAATAAAAACAAAAGTTTACATCAGATAAAGAATTTCATTAAAGAGTTTCCACTAATCAACTGTTTATGAAAAGTTTTCAGTCGTTTTTGTCATCCAAGTAGTCTTTTTCTAAAGTCTGCATGTTTGTTCGACTCGTCAAAATTATCTTTATTTGTACTCAAATCTATGTTTGAGCTCTGAAAATTGCTCACATTATCGAAACAGTTCCTTGAATGCTGCTCAGACTAGTTTGAATGGTGGATAATTTGGAATCAATTTTAGCATCATTTTAAAATCCCTCTGTTGGATGGCATCACAAATTAAGAAACATCAGCCTTATTCATTCTAACAATCAATCATCGCACGAAAGAAGAAACAAATACCTGACAACTGTCACAATTTTAGAAAAAGTCTTTTTTTTTTTCTGATAAAACTGCAGAAAGAAGGAAAACAAAGCCCAGATGAAACTAGGCTGATACATACTGTATACAACCTAGTACATCAGTGTCAGATCGCTCCATCCGTCACTGTCGGAGCCAAAGTGGACTTAATGGAAGACGACCGCGGAGGACACCGCTGCTGAAAGCAGATCGCAAAAAAGCCAGACTGGGATTTGCCAAAACGCATACTGAGAAGCCACAAAGCCTCCGGGAGAACGTCCTTTTGACAAATGAGACAAAACTGGAGCTTTTTGGCAACAAGTCCCATCAGCTCTGTGTCCACAGACTCAAAAATGAAACAACCAAGGAACCCTGAACCTACAGGGGAACATGGAGGAGGCTCGGTTCTGTTCCGGGTCTGACAGACCCGGAACAGACTGTCAAGGCTTTCTGGAGCCAGATGTGCTGGTCAGTGTCAGAAAGCTTGGTCTCAGTCTCAGCTCATGGGTCCGAACCAAACATTGGACCGTTCTGAAGTGGCCTCTGAGCCCTGATTTAAATCCTGCTGAACATCTGTGGAAGGAGCTGAAACATCTGGAGAAGGAAGCCTTAAAATCTGAGACAACTGGAGGACTTTGTTCATGAGGAGTGGACCAGAACACCTGTGGACACCTGAGGACAGGTGCAGAAGTCTCAGAGAGACTTACAGAAAATGTTTGATTGCCTCAAAAGGTTGAGAAAGAAAATATTAAGTTAGAAGTACCATCTTTTTTTTGTCAAGGCCAAAATTTAAAAAGCAGTGTTTGATTTTCATTAGTTGATTCTCAGTATTTTTGTCAAATTCAAGGTATTTCTGTGACCTTTGTGGGTTTTTATTTCTTTAACAAATGGGTAAAAACAAATTTAGGTGCATCTGTTTATGTACAGCTTCAGCATCTAAAATGTTCTTAAGCTTATAAAGTATATAACCCTCAGTATCTTTGTGTACTCTTGCGGGCTTTGAAGCACATATTTTTTTATTTCTGTAGCTTTTCATACATCTATTGTAATGATGCCACTGATGCAGACTGAGTCAACATGCAGCCCTGCAGCAACGAGTGGCACAGCGCTTTTACTCTGCTTCCCATCAGCCTCAATCATCACCTTCTCTGCGGGGTTTCTCTACACACCACACTTTACCTAACAACTTCACTCAAACGACACACTGGCGCCCAAAGGCGGAGTTGTGGTGCTTTTATTGGAAATGGAAAGGAAATAAATCATCGAGGCATGGGTGTGCGGGGCGTGTGTTGGAACAAAAGACCAATCTAATCATACCATTTAGTTTAAACGCCAACTCGCATTACCCTTGAGACGGGATGGCAATGGCTGAAGTATTAGATGCATTTGTTCTCCGTTTGCACTCCCCTCTCCACACTAAGGACTGTCCCCCGCGGTTCTCCTAATCTTCCAAAGAGAACACGAGTGGTTGGCAGACATCTATACCTCAGCATAGAGGGAGAAAAAAAAATATGATATAAACACATAGGTGTGTAAATTAAAGAGTGGGAGGACAGCAGAGACAGGATAACTCCCACTGGGTCACTTCAGGAGTGTGTACTGAATGGCTGCAATTCCAGCGTGCATCACAACATCATATAGCTGATGGCTTTTCGAAGCAGCCCAGCTGGAACTGAACCACTTCTGGTCTATGAGGAGGGAGGCTTGTAAACTCTCTGTGATCCTCTGAACTGTTTTTGACTTCTCCCCCTCCTTAAAAACACACCCAACTCCAAGTATTCAAAGTGTACACAATGACAAAAACACTCCCCGGTGCCTTTTGTATACCCCCCTGCAAATGCACCGCGAGTAGAGCTTACTGCAGCACATTAATTCAGAAATAATAGTTTCCTGCTCCTAAAACAACACTTTGTGGCGCGTCGGGATGATATTCAATAGTGTGCGAGCCAAAACATTGGCTCATTTACTTTAAAAGCAGCAAGGCTGAGAATTTTTATGATTTTCTTGTGGGTTGGAGGCTTATTTGAGAGAAACTGCTTATTGATTGTTTCGCGCCGAGGCCGACTTGCAGAACGGTGCAGGGTCTGTTTGTTTTTTCCACATGTGAATGTTTGTGCTGAGGACGAACAGGGAGGATAAGTGTTTAAGCGGGTGTTTGTGCATGTTTCAGTGTTCTGGTCCCTGACTAAATAAGTAAAGCAAACCTCTCCAGTCGACTGCCCAGTGCTAGAATCATTACAGAATCAGCAGCCAGCAACGCTCATGGACGTATCTCCTGCCAGTCTTCCAACCTTCCCTGTCAGAGATCCAGCTTTCTGCAGAGACGCTCCTCTGGACTCACTTCAGACATCGGGACAAATCTGCACCCCTCGAATCAACTGACGCCTCAACATACACCCCGGAGCCTTTTCATTCTATCTTTGAACCCTCAGAGGATCGTAAAAACGGATTGAAGTTTGATTTTTTTTAACAGGAAAAAGGCTTTCTTAATGACAAGCTTCCATTTGGTGCAAGCTGCTTTGCTTGTTTTGCAGATAAGTGAGAATTTCAAAAGGCAGTTTGGCAATTCACCAGTTTCAGGGAGCACACAGAACATAAATTTAGTGGAAGGATTAATCTTATTAAGGTGATTTGATTGCTGGGCACACTGTAGCGTGCCAGCAGATCATTCGTGTTTGGACAAATTCTGCATCCAAGGCAAATTAATTTCTTATAAAATCAGAACTGAAACTATTTCATTACACGGTGTCGGATATTATCAAAGGAAACGAAGGAAAAAAATTATAATTGAGTCAAAAACAAGCCTAATTTGATTGTTTGCCTTTGGCAGAAAAGTGATGCAACTCATATCCCTCCAGATGAAAAATAAATGCTCAAACAGTACATTTTTCAAAGTATGTTTTGGAACATGATTGGAAAATTACGGAAAACTGAATCGCCAAATGTGTCACTCATTAAAGTACAGATTTCGCAATAAAGTTTTCTCTCATCGTCTGGAAGTGGAAAAAATGAAATAAAAGATGGACCACATTCTGAAAAAAAAAGAGTCAAACAAATTAGGAAGCTATAATCCTAATAAAGGCTTGTTCAGACCGTCTTAAACTACAAAACTTCGGCTGAAATCAAGACTAATTTTCAGGAGTTTCATGTCTAAAAGCTTGGATAATATAATCCTGCCTTCCTAAACCAGCTGCCATATCAAATTTAAGTAACATAAATACAACCGTTCTCTTTATGCAAACAAAATGTATATTTAGCAACTTTAATAAAACTGTTGACTTAAGATAAAGATATGACAATAAATCAATCTCAAAGTTATTTGGTATTCAGTAAATGATGAAGATAATGATTTATTGATGATGAAATGTCTCTAAAGAGTATTTCAGATTGTTTTATAATCTAACAAGCAGTGTTTGTGTCATTCTTAATCGACGGCCTTCTTATAATTAAAACCATTTCAATCTAGGCCTGATTATTTTCACTAATAGCTGTAAAAATGGCTGCATTTGATAAAATCTAAAACAAGTTTTATCGTTGAAGGGATGCATATCTCCCACCTCCCTTTCAGCCTGAGTTTTAGACTAAAATCATCTGACTTTGATTAACAACGAAGCTGCAGCTGTTCTGTAACATCTGTAATCGGATGCAACAAAATGTCACGCTCAGAGTATGTGTCTCTGCAACCAACAGACCAACTTTTAGCATGATATTTGTAAAACAGACTGAATTATTGCCGTTGTTGTGTTTCCAAGGGTCAGATGGCTGAATTAGGTTGGTTTTAAACATGAATCAGTTGTAGATTTACGTCCCATGATGACTTTCTGCACGTTTCATTAAAGTTTGTCGAATAATTCATGAGATATTTTGGAAACAGAGACCCAAACAAACACACGGGGATAAACATTATTGGGCGATTAAAAAAAAGGAAAAAGCGGCCCTGAGCCCTGAACTGCCAACTCCACCCTTTGCAGTACAATAAACTATTTGTACCAATTGCTGCACATCTGAAGCTTCCATTACATTCTGCATTATGGCGCCGCAGATAAGATGCTCCATTTTAAAGCGTATTTATTGTCCACTTTCTTTTTTATACGTTACAGGCACTGGTGGGCTCGCAATGTGAAAAAGCATGTTCTTTACAAGCTGCAGCGGCGGCCTCCACCTCAGACGTTAATAATCGCAGTCTTTATAACAGAGATAGAAGTGGGACGAAGAAGGAGAGCGTAGGTTGGAGTGATGTAGAGTCCTTGGTATTATTGTTATCTTGACATTATAAAAAACTCAGCAAAAGAGGAGGGGAATAGGTTTGTAAAACCACAAACTTCATGGGCCACACGGTGCTTTAAAGATAAGCATATATTGACTGTCTTTATTTATTTCAAATATTAATGTCAAAGATTTAAAAACATGTCTCGGGAATCAGTTAGCACTCAAAGTCCGTGTTGAGAATGACTCTCAGCTACTAACGCATCAGTTTTTAACTTAATATCTTCAAAATTAGCACCATTATAGACATTTTTGTGTTTGCTATGGGTGCTTAGCTGTGGCAGCCATCCTGAATGGGGCTGACTCCAAAGTTTATTCAATGATTACAAAAAAAATATGAGAACAAACAGAAATGGAAAGAGCAAAAACAGAGAATGTTGTCATCTTCTCTGAGTTATCGCCAAAACATTACGCCCCGTCTAAACAGCTGCAGTCTGTTTATTAAAGTGGATTTCCAGTAAATTTACTCAGCTTTGAAGGGTCTCATCATTGGGCTATTTGATCACAACGGCTATTAATTCTTATTCCTGCAACCAGGAGTCTGAGAGCAAGAATTCAATCAAAGAACTGTAAGTAAATGAGACCGTATTTAACCACCACCTAATCGCCTCCTTTAGGTGGGCTAGCTGCAGGAAAACTATCATCATCCTTCAAACAATGCTGCTACATACTGAGAAAATACCAACTTTCTGCTTATATTGTACAGCAGAAATATGGGCTATAAAGCAGCAGCAAAGTCAGGGGTGAGAAGAGTCAACAAACTAGGGGAAAGAAATGTGTTTGCATTGTGAAATGACCCAATGAAGGCTAAAACACCCCCTGCAGAGTGCAAAGGCCAAAATAAATGCTTCCATGGCTTTGTTCCCTGCTCCCCAGCACACCATAAAAATCACAATATCACCTCACAGGCTGCCTCATGTATGACCACATTGTCCTGGACAGCCCTGTTTGCTGCCATTTCATTTTCTTTCATAACACCTGTACAGAAACATTGATTAGTCTGACTTTTTTTTTGTCCTGCTGCCGTCCACCTGCTTGCTCTTTACTCCCAAACCTGGTATTGACCAACGCAGCTCCTATATGTCGTAGAGATCTGCTCAGAAAACAAAGCTACCTTCCTGAAAGTCTGTCATTATTTTTTTGTAAACAAGCCACCCTTTTTGTTCCAATATTATTGTTACTATTTGCTTTTGGTTTCTGCCTGTGTTTGGTTTCATTTGTTGGCTACCAGATCATCTTCAGCCTTTTTTTAGCTGTTCTCAGGCCTATGTGACCTCCTACTCCTGCTTTGCATCGCTTTTGCTCTTTGCAGAACGACTGCATTGCAGCAGTTCAGATTTATTTATTTTTCTGCACTTTTATAAGTCAAGAAAGTTTACTTTTTTCCATGCAAGCCTCCCTCTGTTGTGCGGTTGCCTTCAGGTTCTCCTTTGAACTGCCTATAACAATTAAACTGCATAGCAAAATGTTCAGCCTATTCCCAGTTTACTTTACTTAGATGAACTTCACAACTAAGAATGAGCGTAAAGCTCTCACTGAGCGTCTGAGTACAAGCAAATTGCTGCTCAACTCCCACCGCACCTCCTACAAGAAGCCCGAAGCACACACTTTGTGGGTCTTTACTAAATTCACTAATCAGGAGGAAAGTAGATTAGTTAAAGTAGGGATGCAAGAGTAAACAAAGTATACTGTACAACTTGAGATTCTTCCAGAGAAGAAAAAATAACAGAGAAAATGAGCTGTTTTTAGCCATTTGTTTGCCGAAAGAGGTGAAAATACAACATAGCCTCCACAGATGTACTGCGAGTCCATGTTTCTAATTCTGTGTTGACTCCACAGCTCCTGAGGGAAACATGAGGCCCTTTAGTCGATCCGCAATGATCATTAACTTAATGCTAACTTTTTCTGTCTGTCATTTTCCGCTCGGCGAGCAGAGAATGTAACGTTTCCCCCCACTGAGGAGACCACGGTGAATCAAAACGGTATCTTTTCAGAGCAGCAATCAGAAATGAGCTGACAGCACCAGCTCGTATTTCTTCATGGTTTTAAAAACACTGCTGGTAACCTCATACATTAATGCATCTGCTCTCGTTATAATAAAATATATCTGTGCAACTTTAGCATATATTTTCGTATGTACAAGTCAAGAAGCATAGAGTAAGAAGACTGTTAGAGTTCAGTGATTTGCTGTTAAAGGAAGAAAAATGAGTGTCCTATAAAGGTAATATGGATGACATAAGCCTGTTTATCTGGGCCATTATCAGATTTTCCTTTTCCCCATCTGTAGACTCAGTAAATGTGAATAACTCTCTTGTGGTTGGATCCATTAGAGAAAATAAACTTCAGCAGGCAGAGGCGCCGGTTCAGCCGCTCATTGTTATCATAATTAGCTCCGACTCTCACACTGAACATGAGCGCTGATTAGCCTGATCAACACCACCTTGAACTTCATGCAGGTTTAGAAAACGTGTCACAAAGAGACCAGAACTCTTCTGCTGTGGCTTTGGTTTAAAAGTTTTCCTGAAGTCACTTAAAGCTGCTCTCAGGCTTTTTTTTGTTTGTTTAGAATAAACTATGACCCAGTTATTTCTGGTTTAAACTGAAAACATTACCCCCAAATAAATACAAGTCAGCAGGAGGTCGGATTTTCAGGCAAACTGAGGAATCAGAGACTGTTTCAGTTTATAAATGGCCTCCTTGAAGCACCATGCAAACTGGGAAATTACAGAAAACGCTTCAGATATTCGTGCGTCAGCCTTTTCTGCCTCGATAACGCCAGTCGTCATGCAGAGGCGCCTGCAGTCGGCGTCGTGGCCAAACCAACGTCGTAATCATGATGGAGTCCCACCTAATGGCTGCCAGAATATCATTGAACGAACTGCCTCACATGTGGATCCACAAGCAACATTGATTAGATCCTCCTGCTCTGCCGCAGCACGCTGTGCGACTAATCCCGGAAAGCTGCCTGCCTGAAAACACAACACTTCCTGTTGCTTTCATGGATCCCGTGTCAGGATGTGTCATCCAGACGCCGTGTTTTGATCCACATGTTTCATGATCCTCCATCTTGACACCATCTGTCAGGACCGATTTCAGGAGTCCAACCTCGACGTCTGCGAACGCCGGGGCCCGTGCAGACAACTGACAGGTGTAAATGGGCGGGCATGTACACTAACAGGTTCACACACACACACATAGTGACATGATGGAAACTGCTTACACTCCCCGAGCAGCATGTACACAACAGCTGACTTTAAACCAAACTCACCCCTAAGCTGTGACAATGAGGGAGATCACAAGGGAGGGCTGACAAAAGCAAATGTTTACGCTCAGTCTCCTGAATAAAGAGCCGTTTCGTCTGATGAAACACTAATACACACACACACATCCAGAGCATGTTTCCCCAGGTCCTCTCCAGCTTCTGTTTCACTCCTAACTATGCTCTACCATCTAGTGGAGGAGTCAGGTAGAGCAGGGAGAGTCAGGTTTCATTATCCACCACAAACACAGACATCAAACTGCATTTCTGCACCGATACCAAGCTTCTGCACTCGCTCTTAGATCCTGCTTTTAAAAGGAGGTCAAAGCTGGTAGGAATGTGGAAATATTACCCCTTTCGGTCACGATGGCAGCTTAATTTAAAGTTAAATGTGTGTGGCGTTTGAACACTAATGAGTGTCAGCTTTAGGAAATTAACAGGTGAGTAAAAACAAGGCAGCAATGCGAGTGAGCAGGGCAGAAACAGACTTACCTGTACAGAGAACAGGAAAGCAGCAGTGAGATCCTGATTGTGGAGTTTTCATTATCAATTACTAAACCACCAGGTGGAGCAGCAAACAGATCCGTCTTTCCTGGATTTAACTCATATTCTGTGTTATATACACCAGAGAACAAGGAGGGAATGTTGTGTTTTACCATAAAAAATGAAGAGAACAGACGCAGTAAATTATGTGAACGGAACCCACAACTGATTTAAATGATAAATCCCAGATAAACAAACCTGGATGTGAATATAAATATCCTAATTAATAATAAAAGTGTTAGTTACATGATGCAGCTGTAAGTGTCTCATAAGAGAGAGAAATTAAAAATAAATAAAAGTTAAAAAGAACCCCAGCTTCGAATCTGCAGACCTCAGAGTCGACCTCTGCAGATTTTATTAGTCGCCCCTGACCTCTCCACGTTTGACTTCAATCTCAATTTTTACTTTTACATCAAATAAAAGATTTTTATTTTTTCACAAAATGTTTCGCAGCAGATAATTACATAACAGCTCACGTCAATAACGTCCCTGAACGAGTGAGGTTAAGTTGGGATTAAAGCGTTTTCCATTTTCTTGTTTTTGCCTCCAAAACAGGATAGAAAGATTTCTCCCTGTTGTCCCGGCAGATTACATTCTCTTTAAATTCATTGCTTTACCATGTTCAGACCAACTCGTTTCCTCACAACATGAAGTAACCTGTTTGTTTTTTTACCGTTTAAATCTAAATTCAGCTCAGACGCTCTGAATCTCATTAATGGGGCATGTAGTCTCAAGCCGGGGCCTTTACATTGCTCGGGGGGAACTTGTACGGTTTCAGGACAGTCAAAACAGATCAGGACCGGCGCTAAATGTCTGCCAGACCTCTGCTGTGAGCGCGAAAAGAAGAGCACTCCACGCAGCTCCACAGACAGAGGAGGCAGACTGTGAGTAATACTTTAAAAGAGAGCACTTACCTGAGAGCCGGATGGGGAGGAACGGCGGCCGGAGGAAATCCACGATCAGGAGGCAACGGGGACAGCGCCGCAGCAGGAGCAAGGTCATGGAGGAGGAAACGGAAACCAGATTTAGCAATGATATCAGCGATTATTCAACACTGTTTCCAATTTTTCTTTGTCTTATCATATTAAATAAGCATTTCAACGGTTTCATTTCAATTTATTGTCACAAATGAATCAAACACTTTAAACAAACTGCCTCCTACAGTCCAGAGAAGCCGATCCAAACATGGCCGAGGTTACAGACCGGTTGGTTTATTTACTGTTCAACGGCATCAACTAAGAAGTGAAGAGGTGCTTGATTCCTACTTTACTGCTTTTGCCTCTAATCTGCACTTAAAAAAAAAGAAAAAGCAATGACTCACGGCCACAAAAGCACCGAGAACATATTAACATGAACAGCTGGCACGACGTCGACATGATTCCAGACACGGTCAGGGAGAGAATAAACTTCTCCATAACAAACACTTTACAGACCGACCAAACCAAACTTTATTTATACACACAAAGTGCTTCAAACCAGGTAAAAACAAAACAAAGACAAGCAACAAACAAACAAAAAACACAAGGTTATTAAAACGGCTATATTTTAAAAAAAAAGGAACAACATGAATGAATAGAAGAAATTGAAGAAATGCAAATTTATTAATGAGAAAACACCAGAGGTAGGTCATAAAAATAGGAAATTTATGGAAAAAAACATTAAAAGATAAACTTACACACATTATTTCAGTTAAGAGTTAAACTAGAAGCACAGTGACCCTAACAGATTTAATTAATTTAAGTTAGTGAGTAAATAATTTAACTAAAAAGCCAGACTGAATGGGTATGTCTCGTGTTCACAGCGATGCCAAAACACAAACTGAATCAAACTTGTGTCCATCTGTGACTTTACTGACTGCAAAGTCATGAAAACCGAACAAAACTGTAAAAAAATTCATGACGTGAATATTTTAACCATACCATACAACTTTTATTTCTAAAGCACTTAAAAACAACATAACAGTTGACCACAGTGCTGTAAAAACAAAGTAAAAGAGAAAAGAAATGAAACAACAGCAAGAAAAAAAAGGGGAAAGGTTAAGACAGACGATAACTCACTCTGGGTTAAAAACCAAGCTAAAAAAATGATAATAAACAAGTTTTAAAAACAGCCAGAGAAGCTTTAGGAGCCAGAACTTTTTCTGGAATTGATGTTTATTGTGTCATTAAATTAAAATATTTGCAAGCAAACGTTGTGACTCGATGCCAAACACCACGTACATTTATTTACCAACAAAACCAGCTGAAGGGACTAAAAAAACTAATCAAATGTAAAACTTATCAGCCATATTTGTTTCCCTACAGTGATGTAGGTCAATCATGTGACTCAGGCCTCCATGTGGTTCTCAGCGGATTCAGTTGAGCGCTTTGTTTACACTGAGTGTGGACCCGCATTTCACAACTGCACAATCTGATATAGCTCATTTTAACTTTAACTTGCAGCTACAACACAGATTTATTTTGACAGGATATCTACTTAAAGTGAAACCATGTTTTTTTTTTTTTTTATTTTGCTGACTTATTCATCAAATATGAGAAAATACTCTAATGTGCACTACCTGCTTCCCTTCAAAGCCATCTGTGCTACACAGGAAAAAAATAAGTGTTTAGTTAATCGTATAAAGAAAGCATGTTAAACATGTTGCACGATGTGTGTTCAACAACATAAAATCAATATATATCGGATCTCTCTACAAGCATCTAATGATGTCAATAGAATAAAATCTGAAGTTGAAGAGTTATTAGGATGACTGAATGCAGACCAGAAACAACCAGCAGAGAAAAAGGTCTAAACTGAAGCTGAAGAGATGTAACGGGGTGTGAATAACTCCGCTTTCTGCACAATAATAGTTCAAATTAAATCAGATTCCAGCTTCATAAAGTGCAAAAGAAATAAATGAATATCTAATAAAATAAGAGCAATACGCAGAGGACTTGTAGTGATTTCCAAAATCACTTTACCAAAATATACGAACAACAGAATCACATCAAACACAGATCCAATTTTGTTTTGAATTTTTCACACTAACCACAAGTTATTTCTTTCTGATATCACTTTATTTGTTTTTTAAATGAAGGGTTTAGGCTTAGTAACATTAACTCAGAGCAGATCCAGCTGCAGAAGAGAGGGGTATGGTAAATATAAAACCTTTATTTTTTGTTTTCCTTGAACATTTTTTAACATTGCTCAGTCTCCGCTTTGCTCCATCCTCCTGCCCGTAACTTCTGAAAGGACATCTCAACACCTGAAATCTACCTGGAGGAGCAAAAAGGAAGAATCCACAATTCTTTCTGACACCTGAAAACCTGACAAAGCACCCTGCCATGTAAACAGAATTATAATTAAATGCTCATTGCAGGAAAGTCATAAAACACGTAGCTGTCACCCTGACGTTTGACGAAACAGAGAAAGAAAACGGTCTTGTTTTGTTTAATTCTGGTAAATGTGAAGGATTGCGTCAACATGCATCTCTCTCCATCACTGGTCACAATTTCCTCCATAAATAATTCATAATATCCACGTCAAGCTGCAAGCTAAGACTCTGCAGTTCACAGATAAATCTGCGGTCTGGGCCGTTATTCGGCTCGTTATTTTCTGTGGGTCTGACGGGTTACGTCCTGAAGCTGACAAGGTTCATTGTCTCCTTCACAACGTGAGTCGGTGGATCGCGTAAGCCAAGAAAAGTTATTTATTTGGTAACAACCGGTTGGTTTACCAGCATGAAAGCCTTTTGAAACGGTTATCTTTGCACAACAAAAAGTTTGAAGGTGAAAAGTTGTGTTTGGCAATCAGCTACACAGCATGCACGTGTATTTAATAGCTAATTTTACATAACTTTTTTTTTCAAATAATGTTGCACCAACATAAATCTTACAATAAACTCATTCCTATTAACGATACATTTAATCCATTAAAACAAATATTAGCAGCCTTTTATAATTCTGAGTGTAATTTGTTTTTCATAAATTCATTTCCCTGCTGTCAGCTCGTAAATCAAGTATCCAAATTGGACCCGGGGTAGTCACAGTGTCAGTATGCTTGTTTTAAGGGTCCAAAGATCAGCTCTACATCTAAAACTAAAGCCGTTTGTTGGAGGCTAAGCTGCCTTTTTGATTCACATTTGGAGGATGTAAATAAAAATATATGCAACCATATATAGTGAGAAAAAAAACTGTCAATAAGGCACAAAATCCTGACTCTAGTTCTGCTTTCAGATCTGTGGCCCAAGCCTGCAGAGATTTAAAAACAAGATTATTTAGTTGCATTGTTCCCAAGGTAACGCTTCTCTCTTCCTTTCCTGTGATGAAGAGAGGTCAGAGCTGAATGAGGCACAGGAGGCAAAGAGACGGCCAAAACAGAAAACCGTACAGAGCTGCACAAGCCCGAGTAATCCCTTTAGTGGGAGAAGGACTTTGCTTGGTGTTGAACATCTACTGCTGTAAAATAAAATAGTTACTAGCCACAAGAGCTGGGTAGTAAAGCTGTTATGATTTGGAAGAGGAAGACAAGAAAATGGAGAAAAGAAAAATAAAAACACTTTAAATGCTCAAAGCAAAAAAGATGCCTGATCTGAACTTGCAAAGTGACACATGACAATAAGAAAAACTCGCCTCACACGCTTGCAGCTGTGCTCAGCAGCATTACTGTAGAGAGGAAGAGTGATTACAGATGAGAGGGATTGGTTCTTCTTGTCTCTTTAATTGCCTCTCCCACTTTAATAGGAACCATCTATCACTCTCTGCAGCCAGGAGACAGTATGTGGAAACTGTTTCGGCTCGAAGAAAGAAACTGATTAACACTTTACAGCAGCACAAGTTCCACTGCTCAAATGCGTATGTTTCTAAAATTCACACGGACGTTTTAAAAAAAAAAAAAGGACCTGAATTTGAGCCTCCATGTTTCAACGTTTCTCTGTAGGACACAGCAAAGTGACGTTAAAGCATTCAGGACAGTCTGTGTCCTCATTTTTCCAGGGGTCGGGGACAATCGTTGTTGTAGCTGCCAAACTAATACGCCTGTAATAGTGTTTTATAATGTACAGTAAATGTGTACAAGATCGTTTCACCACTCCTGCAGCAACGGTTCAAGGTCAAACACCTGATTATAAATCAAGGTGACATTTGCCACTCAAATAGGATAACATTAAATATACCTTTAGTTCACTTTCACAGCTGCTACCACACATGGATTTTGCCCAATAAGGAAGAAGCTCTTCCACGTCTGTCAAACTCCATCTGAACTTGAATATAAAAAACAGAGTCTCTTGTCAAATGTTTGCACTCCTTGAAAGCTCAACATCTTATAGCAAATAAACAAGTGCTAAAATGCCACCGAACGTTTTAAAAGACACTCTATAAACTGGACTCTTCCAATGTAAGTGCACTGGAACAACCTGCAGTAATGTGCTGAAGTACTGAGTCACCTGTCTTTTACTTCATATTTTCCTAAAGTTTCTTGCAAACTTTTAAAGACATCCTTAGCTACAGCTCTCCAGGCCTTCTAAAGATCTTTGGATATTTTTCTTTGCATATCGGTCAGATTTTGTTTCCTCCCATTAACAATTCAATTCCTTGTACCTGACCAGTAAAATCAGCAAAACTGAAGTATCTAAAAGTTTTGTCCTTTAAAAATAAAAAACATATCATTCAGTTGGAGCAGAAAAAAAAAGACCAATTCAATGGTTAATAGTAATTATTTGCAGAGTCAGTAGAGGTGGTTCGAGCATCTGATTTCTAATTAGGACACGTCATCCGGAGGCTTTTGCCCCACTGAGAGGAGACTCAGATCTCAGTGAAAGTAATAGATATACCCTTGCTGGCGTGGGAACATCTTGAGATCCCCCAGGGGGAACTGGAGAGGATTGTTGGAGAAAGGGATGTCCGGGTTTCCCTCCTGGAGCTGTTGTGTCCCTGACCCAACCTTGGAAAAGTACAAGAATAAGGCTGGCTGGACCTCGGTCTCGTCACATCTGCTTTTTATTTGCCGATTACCACTCAGCTATGGTTCGTTTCATCAGTATATATTCAGCCCGACTTCCTTTGTTTGTTTGGCAGATCCTTGTCTCAGACTGCAGGTTTACTTGTGGTTCCTAGAGTTTCTAAAAGTAGAACAGGAGGCAGAGCTTTCAGCTATCAGGCTCCGACTTCCCGTCTCTTTCCATGAGGCTGACACCCTGTCTACTTTTAGGACTTTCCTTTCTGATAAATCCTATAGTTAGGGTTGGCTTGGGTTTCCTGAGCTCTCCCTTAGTTCTGCTGCTGGAGAACAAACTGACCACATTTCCTCACTCTACTCTTTGTTCGTACATTTCTTTCTTTGTTTTTCTTCCCACAGAAACCTCATCTGAACCAATCCTGTGTTCGTTTCTTCCTGTTAAAAGTGAGTCATTCCTTTACACCGTTGAATAACTTTGCTGCTCTTATGCCAACCTTGCCAAGCGCAAATTTAGTCTGGTTCTGTTTACTCTGACGTCTGTAGCACCCTTGGTTTTGTAATAAAGTCCTTTGCTTCTGCATCATCTCTTATGTCCTTGTTTTACATTTGGGTCCTTCACCTCCCCACTTATTATGAATGGTGAAAGCTATGTTAGCTTACACCACCTCCTCTTCACAATACCATGCAAGGTATTATTATTAAATGTTCTTGTCCCGACCCCGTAAGAAAAGCCAGCCTGATGTGTATTTTCTGTGAAGTTACAATTCACACATTTGCTTCAGAACTGCTTTACGACTTGCTACTGCCAGCTTTTAAAAAGTCCCACATCGTCCAAATGAATCAGTTGGCTAATCTAAGGGATTAACGTCTAACAGGTGATCTGATTATTACAGCTTGAACACACTAAATCAAAAAGGCTTTCAGGTTTCTCCTAAAGCGACCAGTTCCTCTGATGGTTTGTTTGTGTCCCTGAATTCCTCTCTACGTCGATCTTGAGGGGACAAAATAAAAAAAATAGAAAAGATTTCAAGTCATGTAGCATTGTCACCAGTGAGTGGTAAAACCTATTTAACTCCACCTGTGTGGAACAAATCCCTCTGCGCGGTGTTGGACTGTTGAGTTGAATAACGCTCGAAGTGCAGAACAAAACCAGCTTGTCACAAGAGGCTGAGCAATGAGGACCTAACAGCCAATCAAAACCAGAACAAAGGCAGAGCAGCTGTGTGAAAACTCCAATTTACTGAACATGAAACTGCACAATATAGCTACACAGAGTACAAACAACTTTATTTATCAAACCAAGAAAGTGCCACTTCCAATAGAAGCCTTGATTTAAGAACAGGTCCGCTTCATTTGTTCCAAACAGATACAAGTGAAAGTTAGTGATTATTTTATTGTAAGTCTGTTCACTTTGTATGTTCTTCATAATCTTTTAATTCCCAATTAACCATTTGGTATTGGTTCTGCGTCACTGAGGACAGCACATTTTAAAAAAGAAGAAAATTATGTTACCTTGCAAATCTAAAATAAATTTTGTTTTATTTAATTCATGAGTAGTTGGAGTGAAATTCTAGGAAGCACAAAGTGTAAATACAGTTAAAATACACCAAATAGCAAAACAATAAAAAGAGGAATTATGTTGATTTTATTTTATTTTATTTCAATACATGGTTCCCATTGGACTAAACTAGTCATAGCAGAAGTCCGCCATCTTGATAGGACACGTGCACAGCGTTAAGGAGACTTTTTTCATTTTTACCTAAATTTTCATCAACTGTGGCTTCTTTAAATGCTAGAGGACATTATAGAGACACATTAGACAGTATGTTCTTAAAAAGGTATGAAGAAAAGTTCACTCCCATTGGGACTGATCCATATGAGGTGGACGAAGCCAAAACAAGTGCCGAGTTGGACTCGCTCCCGACACTGAATTATCCAAATTACAAGAAACCTGCCTACACTGTGCAGGAACTACATTCATTAAAGACTTTGGACAGTTTTCACTGAAGCAATAGTTGTTGGGTAAAAGATCTGAGGACTCCTAAAAAATGTATATATATAGATATTCTGATCATAGGCAGGGTAAGTAAACAGTGTTTGTACATTAAATACGTGACTTTAGATTTATGAATTTGGCTTTTATTTCTCATCTCTGAATTTACACTTTGCACCAGAAGTCATTACTTCGTTTTTGTTAAAACTCAGTTATCTATAAACTCATTTTGACCTACGCACATCTAAACCTACATGAAAATGCTCGATCCCAGGCTAGCATGATCCTAGCCTCATAAATGAAGTGTTGTTTGCAACCATATATGTGCAAAATTGTCAAGATTGTGGTTTTATTGTTGGGTTTTCTTGCACTTGAAAAGCCTAAGCTGCCAAGTTGTTTGCTTAATTTCTGTATATAATGAAAACTTTGCTTTCCTGACTTATCTGCTTTGCTTGCACACAACCACTGCCGATCTCTCATCAGCGTTTACTAACGTGGAAAGTTGATTTTGTTTTTTATCTTACTGGGATGGCAAAGCAGTGCCCGGATGTAGGAAGTTGTCTTTTTTACACTTTTAAATACTGCTGTAAAGTGAGGAAAGACTTGCGAAGCATTTTAATTAAAAGTTTTGGAGCTGACAATGGCGTCTCCGTTTATTTTCTATTAATATTCTTCATCTTGATGTTTGTCGTGAGATTTGATAAATTAGGAAAAGTCAAGGGCTTCGCTGAAACATGTTTCACTGAGAAGATGGACACTTTAATTTTTGGTTTAGCTGAGGAGATCTCTTCGACAGACAGCTCATTATTGCCGACAGTGTTTTTGCTCAGAGTTTGAACTCACGGCTCTCCTGAATGGAAACACTGACACGGAGCGTAAATGATTAGCAGGCGGCGAGGTTTGTTTTGCAGTGAGAAGTGATGAAAATGATTACAATTCAAACGAGCTGCCTCCGAGACGTTTTATCTTCCCCGGGCACAAACGCAGCTTTGTTTACATTATAAAACCTTCCACACACAACAAGAAGGTGGGGGGAAAAAATAAAAAAATAAAAAATCTGGTGGAGGAGTTCTGCATTCCTGGCGGAGGACGGCTGCCATCAATCTGACTCGCATCAAAGTAAAATTTCCCCTCGGCAAACGCAGCTGCCGCCCATCTCCTCCCACTAGCCGACATTCACACAAACAGATCCATTATACTTCAGTAGGTATATTTTACTCTGATTGAAGACTTTCCCTTTTAGGCGACAAATGAAATGAATGATAACAGCTTAAAGACTGAAAACATTGTCGTAGACAGATGGAATGGGCTCCTAATGTGCATTACAACAACCTCAATTCAGAGGCACATCTTAAGTGACAACTATAATGAAAAGGAATGACAGCACAGCTAATTATACAGAAAATTCTTCCAAAATGTTAAACTATCCTCCCTACGTTTAAGCAATATAATTTGAGTTTCCACCAGGCTAAAAATTATAAAAGCAAATTCCTTCCTCCCTTATGAAGACTAACCCTCTGCCCCACTGATCCTATCAATTTAGATGAAAAGGTTTTATTGAAAATAGTTTCACTTTTTCTTCTCCTGCTTGTTATTCAAGAGTCTCTCCTCACAGATTCACTGAGGATTACCAAGTTTAATTCAACGTAAGAAAATCCTCCCAATGACGGTGTGAAAGGCAAAGCTTTATGCTTTTTATCTGACTGACAATCAAAAAAAAAAGCTGAGCAAAGCATTTTTTATTTTCCTTTTAAGAAAAGTCAATGAAGAAGATCCGCAAGGACATCCGAGTCTTTCAGAAGTCACTTCGATGACATTTTTGTTGCTGAGGGGAAAAAAGACGAGACATTTTCTTTCTTACCTCTCAAACATTTCATTCCAATATATTATATATAATACAGATAATAGCGAGATGCGACGCCGCCATGGCGTTATCGAAACGTGTAAAAACAGGAAGGTGGACTCAGGAAGCTGGGATTCCAAAGATGACTGCTTTTATTTTGTCTTCTCCACATATATGTGACAGCAAATTTGGTGCTAAGCTGTTTGACAAATTAACATTTAAGTCAGTCACTTCGTCTGACAGCAAATTTGGTGCCGAGGTTTAGTCAGCTCATTGAAAACAGACGTTGCATTTAACGTTCATTCTTATGCAAAAACAAAAGCATTTTATTTTGTTAAGGAATGAAAAGTAATGGAGTCAAAGTTCAAGGCTATTATGAAGTTATGATGCACATTAAAGCTTTACTCTCAAAATATAAAGCAACTTAGTTTCAAATAGAAACAATTGTAGGCAAATAATACAATTTTTTAGGCTATAAATTGTAAGAAAAATTTAATAAAAAGCTTGTCGCTTCCTGTTGGGGACCTTTGAGCTTCTGCTTTGTACCAATATCTCAACTCAAACTTTGTTCTTTAAGATGAATTAGTAGCCTAACTCACAGCAGGTTGAATAATTTGTCTCTAGAAGTAACCGGTGTGTTAAATGTGTTACCCAAGGCGCCGTGGGTAATGAGTTGCAGGTGAGAATGTATTTCAAAACCACCAAAAAACAAACAAACAACAACAATCATAAGATTACCTGCAGAGCACGAGCAAACATTTAGCAGTGGAGGAGATACATTTTTGCTTCAGAGGCTTGTAGAGCCCATAAGCAGGTTAAAAATAACATTAAATTGCACCTTATTCACCTCAAGGGCATAAAAGATTCAGGACCTGATAAGATCATACTGTATCTGAACAGAACAAGTGGAAGAACGCGGCTTTAACCAGCTGCACAAGGACAGGTTATCCAGACTTCCAGAGATCCTTTTATACGCTGGTAAACACACATATTCATTTGTAGGGCTGATTAAAAACAGCCAATAAGACAACTGAAGGTGTTTGTTCATGGATTTGTTTTTCTCTGATGTGATCATGCAGCTGAAAGCATAAAAAAAATGCAGTCCCAAACTGAGGGAATGGATTTTTATAGATTATTCCCTTTTAAACGCTAAAGCAGTGAAATTTGATGCTACTAAAGCTCACCCAGAGCAGTGGATAAGTGAATGCCACGGGGAGGATATTAAGAAGATCCTCTCACCTCCTGATGCAGACAGAAAGACACAAACACCGCAGCGGTGTGTGGCAACTTCTGAGTCTCTTTAATCTGTTACTGCATCCTCTGCGGAGCGCTCTGTCAGCACAGGAGGGACTGAGAAGCAGGATTACAACCCAGAGCCTCTCAATTTATTAGAGCCCTGCTGACTTCTGATAGTTGACTCCAGCGTTTCAGTTCAACCCCGATGCAAATAGGCTCCAAATGATACGAGACACAGAGCCGGCCTCTGGTGATGCACGGCCCTGAAATGCAAACGCGATCCAGAGACTGTGATGCATAGCGATTACACGATAAGAGATGAAGCTCAGGGGAACGAGGGGAGGATGAGATAAGAGGAATGGCTGACAAGACTGGTTAGTTTTTATTTCTTTATGCTGTTGAGACATTGCTGCAGTTGTTAGCAGATGTTGCCTCATCACTTGTAGTGGGACCATTAAGGCTGAGATGATTTTAAGGCCATTCAGATGTCATGGCTTTGCTTTATAGCTCACTTTGCAGCTGCTGTGTGCCTAAGTAATTTCCAAGCCTGTTCACTCACTGACTCAGTGGAGAGAAAGCTGTCTGAGGAGGAAAAGCACCTTGAGCTGTTTGTGTGAATAACAGTGTTTGCTAAAGCTGACTCTGATTCAGTGTGTGTCCATAAGTCGCAGCACAGTCAGCCTGGGAGTTTTCATTAGTCATGAAAGTTTATCTCTCTATCCCTCAGAGGGCCACGCTTATCTAAGTAAATGTACATTTTTGTTTTAAAAAGATGGTGCAGAACATACTCACACAGGCGTAATATATAGACCAGAAACCCTGATAAAATCTGGTGACGCCACACAGTCCCGTCGGGTTGTGTGCATTTGTCTTCAAACATGCAGAAAAGCTTATTTATAATGCAGAACAAAACTGCTTGCGATGAAAAATTAAACAGGATTGTAATTCTCTGATTTCCTGCTTTGTTCTGAGGGTGTTGCCATCGCTCTTTAGCTTTCTTTCTGCCTAGCTCGCTTGAGTTGCTTCTGCTCTTTATTCTCATTTAAAAAGGATGAACTTGACATCATCGCTGACACCTGAGTGGCGAAAATGACCACGAAGCAGCTTTAAAAACACAAAACAGAACAAACATCGCGGGGAAAGCTGCTCTGTAGTCGACTGTATGAGCAGATTCAGAATGTACTTGTGATTAATTTCAAATGGAACGCCGCAATTCATAAATACAACTGGAGTCCAAAGCTACAGGTGTAAATTTACTGTCACCACTCGGTCTGTTTTGTTAGATTTGCAATAAAAATACTTTACTGCTGAAGGAATGCCTGTCACTTTTAGCTATAAATGAAAGTTTTAAACAAAGACGACGTTATTTTCTGCCGTTCAAAGATGGGATGAGGATGACTCTCAGCTACTAACCCAGCGGTGTCCAGTCCTGGTCCTGGAGGGTCACCATCCTGCAGGTTTTAGATGTTTCTCTGCTCTGACACACCTGATTTGAATAAACGAGTGACTAACAGGCTTCTGGAGAACACGAAGACCTGCTGAAGAGCAGAGAAACATCTGAAACCTGCAGGATGGTGACCCTCCAGGACCAGGACTGGGCAACACTGTATTAACCAGACCAAATTAGTTATTTACATTTTTGAGTTTGCTAAGTCAATTAGCTATGGCAGCCATCTTGGATGGGGTTGATTCCGTACAACTAATTATTACTTTGAGAGTTTCATAAAATACCGCTCAGTGGTGAATGAGATGTTTTGCTAACAGACTCACTAAGCATGGGACCCTGTGACTCAGAGGGGTGTGTTACGATTACAAAGCTGTCATCAATTCATCAGCGATTACCAGATTATCGGGGGCAGCTGTGGATCAGTGGCGAAGTCGTCCTCCAATAAGACAGTTGGAGGTTTGACTCCACTAGTAAGTGTCCCCGGGCAAGACACTGAACCCCTCACTGCCTCCGATGTGCCTCATCGGTGTGAGTGTGATCTAAAGCACTGATTACTCTATACAATGATTTATTCAGGTTAGCGTTGCAGAGCTGCAGCAGAGTGCTGTGTGGATGTGTGTGGATGGGTAAATGAGGGCCCAGATTGTGCTGTAAAACGCTTTGAGTGGCCTGGTTGGCTAGAAAGGCGCCGTATAAATACAGTCCATTTACCGTTTACCGTTTGTGAATAAACACTGAGGCAGATGGTGAGCTTATGATGTTAATCCAAAACACTTTGAAAATGAAACACAGATAGACAGTTATACAACGTGCAAACTGAAATTAATATGGCTTGTTTTACATAAAACACTGATTTATATATTTTCTTTTATATATTAAAAAGTGCACAACATGTGCCACAAAACACTCATAGATGCGTAGATGTTTACTTAACATAAAAAACACCAAAGCAAAGCTAGCAAGATTAGCACAGTGTTTATCACAGAAAATTTATATACAGATCAATTGTTGCATAGTCATTATTGAAGACAGTTATGGTATAACTTCAGCCAATATGTTCTCACATATATTCTTAGGGTTCAGCAAAGAAAAAATGAAAAATGTATAAAAGCCCACTCCAACATGTTTAAAGCGCAGGAAGCTACGGCAGCTCTAGTAGGACAAACTACTCTGCAGCACAGATTATCATCACATCAACTGAAAATCTTCCATGTTAGTGATATAAATTATCTAAAAATAGATTATAACCCCCACACTTACATGATCGCCTGCCTTTCGTCGAAGCGGTTGATGAATATTTTGGCAAACTTTGTCTAGATAAACTGTTCAGTAACTTTAATTTATCTTGAACATAACTGCCAACCGAAAAAATAACAATAATTAGTGTCCTTTTACAACCCAACTTCCTGTTTCTCCACAATAATTGAGTAAACATGAGGTGTCGTGAATCTTATACTGCAATAAAGCAGAAACTGAGCGGTTTCAGTTGAACAGAAGAACGATCCAAGGGCGCCAGAACACAGCTGTTGACATCAGCAAGTCTGAGACGCTCCGGACAAGCAGAACTCAGCAACCTTGAAGGACTTTCCAGTGCACAAAAGAAAAAGGGAAAAAAATATATATATAAATAGAGTGGTTTACTGATGAAATGCACCATTGAGTTTTCAACGAAGCCACAAATATCTGTCTGCAGAAAATCCTTGACAGCCATCTATCTCCTGTCGGAGAGAAGATGAGCGGACACTCAGCATCCGTCTGAACATGGAGCCGTGCAAAAATGAAGAAAAACAGCATCACAGGAAGAGAGTTAGAGGCTTCGCTGAATCAGATCCTCGTTTTAAAAAGCTGTGCTTTAATATCTGTTCATGTTCCCATTTTGGCCGGTAATAGGAGTCATTTCTTTCCCAGGCAAAAAGCTGAATTCTGATTGGCCAAAAAAAAAGATGCAGCCGCAATAATGGACGGCTCATCAGAGATGGATGTCACTAAAACAGGAAAAGATCTGGAGGTTTCAGGCACATCTTTAACTGTGCAGCACAAAAGAAATAAATGATTGGAACAGAGTTTGTTTTTCTTTATAACAGGAGTCCAAAACTAACTAACTTTAACCAAAGTAATACCCATAAAAAGGATTTTGCTTTAACCTTTAAAACAAACAGATCCATCAAATTTCATTCTAAATATCCTCAAATCCAAGTAAAAATCTGGGCAAAATGTAAAAAAAAATCATCAAGAAACTCTTGGGATATTACATGCATACTGTATTTTATCCCTTGAAATGATTTAAACTGTAATGGGTTTGTTTAAAAGTAAATTAGGTAAGATGCTGTATGTTTTATTTAAAATAGTTTAATGAAAAAAGTTAACGTTCATTCTTCTTTTTGATCAAATTTTAATTTTTCCCAACACTAAAAACATAAAAATTAATCTATTCAAAGGATTTTATTGTGCATTTTTATCATTTTATCAGAGTAAAAAGGTCATTGTGAAATGTTAAACCTTTACTGAAACAGATCCCGTCATATTCAGCATTCAAAGCACCACTTCCATCATAAAATAATGAGGTGAAAAACTCCATCCCTGAGGTATCCCAACTAACTTTAGTTATTTCGGTTTGAACTTTGGTGCTTCTTTGTTACACTCACGGAGTTGAAAGAATAAATTCCCATTTGATATCCAGCACAGCAAGTAAGTCTATTTCTTTCTCAAATATTCAGGAAACCATTTCTCCGGGGCAGAATGATATTGAAAAACTGACAAGCCAATATTTTCCTTTTCTCTGATATATACGGTTATATTAAAGGAGAGTAGAATTTCCACAAGATAACAAACGAATGACGGTGTTTGAGTTTTTCCAATAGAAAAAAAAAAGGAGGTTATGACTTTGAAATTTATTTCAGCATCACTGGTTTCAGCACCTAACAAACCAGAGAGGAATCCTTTAATTCCCCCTTCATGAGGAGTTAGGTTCAATCCTCTTTTAAGGCTTTTATTGGGATTTTTATACCAAACTAATGTTGCAAAAAAGCATCGCTAACAGACCTCCTGCGGAGCCCACTTGCGTCACCAGCATCTGAGCAAAGAAAGCACTTGAACACACCACAAATACTAAGTGCAGCAGTCAGCTTGGATGGAAACCAGAAGAGTGACTAAAGCACGTAAATAAAGCCGTGATTGCTGTGTTGTTTAATAATTGGAGCTTTCAAACAACAGAAACCTTTCCCTAGTTCTTTTAAAGGACCGCAGCTAGCTCCTGTTTTTATTTTTCTGGTATTTGAGTGCAGCGACTACGACTGAGTGTAGTTTACAGAACTGCTTTGGAGGAGTCTTTTTCAGCTCTTAGTTCTCTGTGTGTGCATATTCAGAGGCCAGGATGTTTCATGTAGCCACAACCAGCCATCGTGAATTCGGCCTAAGAGGCGCTGCCTTGGGAACGATGGTGTGCTGAGAGGAGGAGGAGGAGATGTGACAAGAACCCACAAACAGAATCTGATTCACCAGCTGGCTCTACTTGTACTTGAATCAAATGAATGAGCCGACTCCATCGCGTTCCTTCTCGAAATCTAATCTTACGTTTTTGGTTTTTATGCTGCTGCTTGTAGTTCTCGACGCGAGCACGGAGAACCAGCAAGTCACTCCTAAGCAAATGCTCTAAAAATAAAGACTGTATCCGAGAACCCTTAAAAATGGTAAACTACTCTTCATCAGACGTGCATCTCTCGCAGATTAAGCATTAGGAAGTTGTGTTTATGTCTTACTTGACCACTGAAACAAATGCACATCTGCACCCCAGGGTGAGTACAGATGTTATACATCAACCCTGTGCTTCTTTTATACATTACAAACTGTCGAGAGATGTCACAAATATGTGGCACCCAGAAGCTCATTCCTATTAAAATAGTGTCACTCAAGTCCTAAAACATTTTGAGAGCCTGACTTTAAATTCTTCTGTGTCAGAGAAATTGCTTGCTCTTGCCTCAGAGTACTTTTGGGATGTCATGTTGGAGACAGACTCTCTTGACTGTGAACTCTCCAGACTCTAAATTCACATAAAAAGTGCGCCTTTAACAGAAGAAAGCCTTTGTGAGTTCCCTGAAAATGAATAAGACTGTACTGACACGAATGGGTTTGAAGTGAGTGAAAAGTTCGGATAATGATGCTGAACTTCTGACAAAGTTTGACTGCCTGGAAAACAAGATGCTGTTCTTCTTATTATTAAAAATATTATTATTATTCTCCGCTTCTGAAGATGAACTCCTTGGTCCCTTTATTCCAACACTGTCAGTCGTTCTGACGTGTTGTTTATTTAGTTCTACTTTTATAAAAACAACTTTTAAATTTACTTTTGTCATCAACCACAGCAGAGGTTCAGAATTACAAATATGAAAAAAATAAAGCGCACGTTCTGTTATGGTAATCCGATGGTGTCAGCAGACATGTTTATGTTCCTCGCCAAAAATAAATCACATCTTTCTGGCTTGTTTTTGTTTATATTTTTTGAGCTGATGTCAGAAAGCAAATCTGAATTCAATCCGTAAAATTAATGTTTTTCAAAGCCTAACCAGGGACTGGGTCTGAAAATTAGTAACTGGTCAGAAGGCCTGCATTGTTTCATATTTTAAATTTTTCATTTGCTGTCCTTGATGGAATAAAACAGTATTTCTCCAGTTTCTTAGCCCATAATTTTCTTCTTCTTTGTGCATTCCTGAAGCCTCGTTCACAAAACAGTTCCACAATATGGCCGCAAAGACAAGTCCCCCTTTAAGCTGCCTTTGGTTGCTCAGAAATCATCAACCAAGCTGCCCAAAATCTGCGAGAAGTGAGCTTTTTTTTTTGTTTTAATGAAGCCAACATGGAGGAACTGAAGGAGGCGAGGAGCAGAGCTCAGCTTCGAGCTGCGATGTCGGTCTAACCTTTCATTTGTCGAACCGTTACGGCGCCGTTACAGCATCGCCTGGCGGTTTGGAGACGTGACGGCGGCGGGCTGACTTTGAACCCCCGTGTTGCCTTTGTTCTTTCACACCAAGGCGGCCAGAAGGCGTTTCAGGCCCGGCTTCAAGTGTAGGCGTGACAAAACACAGCCCTGGTTAAAAACCTAATTTAATGAAACAGACGTTTTATTCTCACACAATCAACCTCAGAAACCCACTGATGTGGTCGTTGGGCAGTAATTCATCACCTCTGCTGCCATTTTGTTTTATTTTTAGTGAGTCGTGCAGTGTCACTGAATTCAGCTTCAGTTTTCTTTTAATTATAACTTTCTTTTGTTATTTTCCCAGAGGCAACACGGTGAACCTCTTACCCTGAGCAGCGTAATTTATCTAAACGTCGACGAGTCGGACGGCTGCAGGAGAAGTTGAAAACTACAGAAGTTTGATGTCGATGAATTATCCGGGCATGAAGCTCTTCTTATGGGACCTTTTTCTAAACCACGGGCTGATTTCTGAAACAACAAACCGAGCTGATCACTGAACACGTGTGACTGACAGATGCAGCTCCGCAGCAGAGAAACGCGGCACAAACAGACTCCAGATCAGGCGAGTTAATGGAGCTACTAATTTAATCAAAAAGAAAATGAATATATTTCAATAATTACCCATTTTGCAGCAACTGACTTGTGTAAAATAAACGGCGCAGGTTTAAGTTAAAAAACAAACAGCTGCGACAGCCCCAAGCAAGTGTCGAATATTAATACTAATTTTATGTGAGAAATTGAGAAAAACTTCAATAAAAGAAATCTATTTAGCTAATCCTGAAGAAAGATAACTGTTTGATACTATTATAAATAACTGCCTTATTAGGAGAAAAACTGACTAAATAAACACCTGACAAATAGTTTCACTGTTTTCTCAAAACCTAATCATTAAGATAAACATTTACTTTATGTTGGCGTCAATAAATGATATTTTTATGCAAATGTCTCACAGTATATGTGCATAATTACATGAAAATTACTTTTTTTTTTGAAGCAGGGCTATATAGAAGACACTGCGCTGAATCAGAGTTTTATAGCAGGGGATAATTTACTTTTTAACCCTGAGTGAGACTAACATTCACCTACACTTCAGTTACTCTGAAACACGCAAGAAATGATGAAATCTGACTCCCATGAAAGATTGCACCCGGTTACAGATCCACAAAGGCAACTGAAGAAACTAACAATGCTCGAGAGGAAAATCTCTTCACAGCTCAGAAAGCAAACAGGAGCCCAGCGTTCATGCTGGCTGGTCACTCCACACAGGAAGTGTGAACAGAAAGGAGATGAGAAGGGGTCCAGATTATAACTCTGAGTGCCAACAGTGGGAGTAAACACACAGTATGAAGATGGGGTTTTGTATTTTTGTATTTGAATGTTGCAGACGATGATGGGAGCAGTCCCGCTGGAGCGTGGGAAGTCAGGTGTGAGGCTCCGCTTATGCCACCATCAGAAATCTGCAACCTGCATGATCAAAAAACACATTTCTACTGCCTTTACTACCAAATTTTATTTGTACAGAGCCACTAAATCGACTTGACCTTTAAAATTATTTGTAAAGTTTTACCTCTGCTTCTATCCGTACAGATTTATGGACTATAATTTGCTGCATTGTGACATTTATTTGTTTTTTAAGTGTTGAGCACAATTCAGGAGCAAATTATTCAACTGTATGAAAGAAAACACTTTTGGTTCTAATGTTCGGAGCCATTTCCCCTATAGAAAATGAATAAAATTAGCAACACAGTGATAAATAAGCAAAAGGTTGCACTCTAAAGGCTTTTAAAAAAAGTGTTTTTTATTACTTAAATGTTTATTCATAAAGCTAAAACATCATTTACTTAAATAGGCCCCAAAAAGGCTTTTACTGGAAGGAGGATCTATTTTCTTTAAGTCAAAGATTTGGCTATATGTCGCTACATTGTCATATTTTAATGTCTTAAAATGTAGTAATTTCCAACAGATGTACAAAATCACATTCTGCTTTTACAGCTGTTTGCCTCAAGTATGTTGAAAAATGTTAATTATCTGTAGATTTTGAGAATGAGTGTCAAAAGGTTGTAAGTCGGGAGCGAGCTAAGAGACGATCAGCTCAGCAGTAAAATTGATCAATGAATTTAAAATACATTTTAGTGAAATCTGAAGCCATCTCGACTAATTTCTGCTCAACAACTGAGCTCACTCAAGCAGCTGAACCCATCGGTATCATAAGGGCAATTTTGCTGCATAAATTTGGGAAAAACAGCTAAAACTACTTGTGAGTTTTAACATTCACGTTGATGTTATTCCTGGTCCAAGTTACAGGCTGACGACCCTCAGCCTAAAACTACCAGGTTGTTTAGAAGCCCAAATGTCATCAAATCAGCAGGTAAAAAAAGGAAAATCAGACAAAACGAAGCATTTAAAAATAAATGATAAATGTCTCACTTGCATCTCCATCGCCAAACTTTCCTAAAATGCTCATTTCTTTATCTTGTAATTGCTTTTTTTTTTAGTAACAGTACCATAAAATGTCATGTCACTGAACTGATTTCATGACAAATTATTTACAAAAACAGAACATTTTCTCCAAGTTTCATAAACTGCTACGCAACATCCGAACCGAACACGTTTTTAAGCCTTTCTCACTTCTTAATTTAGTCATTTTTCTATTAAACACAAATAAATTATTGCATTTTTGTTGTCATCTGATTTTAAACAGCCTTAAATGCCAAAACTAGTGATAAAAAACTGTTTGCTTCATTATAATATCAAAGCAATTTGATAAAATCGGATTAAAACTTTAAAACATGCTTTCAGTCTTGAAATGACACCATTGAAGGAAATATAAAACCTGTAAATATGAAGTGATTGGTAGCATTTTTACTTCCCCTGAGTCCATTTCTCTGTGTCAGAACCAGCCTCCCCTCCTCCTCCAGCTCCGACTCTGACTTTCCTCGACATCACATAAAGATTGAAGAGAGACGGAACAGAAAGATAGCACATGATTAATGAGGGTAGTGCCCTGGAAACGACCCGGTTCCCGGTCTGGAAACGACAGACACGAAGACGAATGGATGGAGCTCGGGTTCGGCCGGTTCTGCTAACACCGGCGCTGTCAGGAAGCACGAGCAAAGAACAGAGAGCAGAGTTACAGAGATGGAGCTCGGCTGCCAGACCATCATATTTTCCTGTCAGGGCTTTTTCTTCTTCTTTTCTCCCCCCAGCGGTACGTCTACAACAAGCTGCAAGGCGAGCAGTGATGGACTGACAAAGCTACGCAAACACCTGATGGGTTGAGCCGGGTCGCATGTTGACAACTTCATTTACCAAACAGAAAACAAAGCATCAGCAGCTTTTAATCAATTAGTACAAGCAGCAAAAACTAATTTATTTTATTTTATTTTGCACAGATGGTTTACCAAAAACTGTTTGACAAATGCAGATTTCTACTAGCTTAATTTGATGCTCAAGTTATGAAAGTAGCTGATTTGTTTTGGATATTTTTACTATTATTCAGACAAATAAAAGAAATTGTAGAAAGGACTGTATTTGGCCCGAGGGCCGCCTCTTGAATAGGCCTGAGACGGATCATCGTTTGGCTTCAGTAAGCCAGAAAAGTTGGATAAACTCTCGTCTCCAGGCGTCCTGACGTCTAAACAAGCCGTCATACCTGTCCAGACGGCACCTCCTGTCAACTGTAGGGAAGCAGACCATAAAACTTTAATCCAAACGAGTCAAACTCCGAACTGAACGAGTGTTTAGGAGCCGTCAGTAAAGAAGCACAAAGATAAAAAAACATTCTATAATCAGACAAATCGGCATGTTTCTAATTTGACTGTTGGAACGACATTAAAAGATCACGTTTGATTTATAAACGTCTGATGTGATTTAGGTGAAAACAAACAAATTTTTTTTTTTTGATTTTGAATTTCGTAGACGTCAATATTTCCTCTTCTCACTTCCTGTGCTGCGTTTCCATCCGCGTCCTCGTTCGAACTGAAAACAAAACTAATCTCAACACCTGCTGCGAACAGACGCCAACGTTAAGAACCGACTCTTACGAGCTCCGATTTCATGTCTACCCATGACCCCCACGGGGCTCAAGATTCAGCTAAATAATCTGTCGAGTTCAATTAAGTTTTAGTTTGAAATTTACAAATGCAGTCAAAATGATTGGGTCACTGATTACCAGAGAAACTTAACTTTGACATTATTGGTTCCACAATCATTCTCGGTCAAAAAGAAAATGTACGCACTTAAAAGCCTTCAACTTTCTCAAAAAACGACAGTGTGCCTTATAATCTGGAGCACCTTATATATGTAAGAAGTCGTGAAGTTTTAGTGCAACTTTGGTTAAACTACAAAGCTGCACCACTTGCAGCATTAAGTCACGGAGGGCTCCGCCCACGGTGGTGGAGGTGTTTATACTTGACGCTTACGTCGGTGCAGTATCCTTCCGTGAGTTTTGAGCCGTTTGATTATCTTTGTGATCTCTCACAGAGGGATCATATAAATGCTGATACAGGCGAACCAGCTCCGCTAGAGCACCAAAATCCTCCATTTTGAATGGAGCGGCGCGCAAGGTCCGCGTCAAGTTACAAAAATTGAGAGGTGCACGATGATGCGCCTTATAGCCTGGAACAAAAGTTTGAAAATGGACCATTCACTGACAGGGCGTCTTATAATCCAGTGCAGAAAATACGTTATGTAGGATTTAATAACTTCATGGATCCACTAAGCTGCCTTACTGTTCCCAGAACAATCGTTCCAACATTTCTGATCGTTGTTCCATCGTCTGTAGTACCAAACTGGTCTCTTACATTTGATAATAAAGACAATGTGTATGAAGTTTAAACTGTCCAATCAAAATAATTAGTCTCATTAAACTGTATTTGTTTATGACTTTGGTCCAGAAACCTGTTATAATTGAGTTTTGCAGCTTTCGATTTACCACACTTGTTACTCACGTCCTCATCACCCTGATTTGAACTCAACGCTCGGCTAAACTGCCACCATGCTTGTTAGGCTCAGCGCCTGCAGGGTCCAATTTGGGACCAGTGCGTTTTATGACTCACCAAGTTGAACCAATCAACAGGAAAACACTGCTTTGCTTGCTTTCGATTCAGAAATTCACAGAAGAAGTGAAAATACGACGACAGAGGGTATTACTCTTCAGTTTTACAGCGTCGACGACAAGCTGAAGCTGTTAAATGAGGAATATCAACATAAGATGACAGATGGGAAACAAAATTAAATTCAGCTTGGGTAAAGAAAAGCCACAGAAGACCCATCTCTCCCGGTCCGGTCCTGTCCAGTCGGCGTCCTGGAACCTGCCCAGGTGATTTGGCTGAACCGGTGTCACCGCAGGACAGAAGAATCTGTCAAAGCTTGATTTTCTTCTCCCACCCACAAGGTTCCTCTCAGGCGGAGGGACGACATGCAGAATTCTGCTGGCAGTCTGTTGATGGTTTGGCAGGGAACAGTGGAAACCCCAATCACACTCCCATCATGCATCAGGACCCGACAATGGGTAATTCATGGACACACCAAACCCATGTGGCGCTGCTGCAGACCGGTTCGGCTCCAAAACCCACATTCAAATGCAAACTAGCTTAACCAAGTAGCAGCAGAAATAAAACTAGTCAATTATTTGACTGTTTTACATGTAAAAATGCTAAAACACCTTAAAACCTGAACCCTTCTTGGACGATGGATTCAACATTTTATTTACGTGTAAAGATTTGCCACAATATTCTGGTTTTATCGTAGAAATGGACTAGCAGGGTTTTAATTTGAATCAAAATATAAAGGAAATCTGAATTAGCTGCCTCTATAACTTTAGGAAACAAGTTTTCAAAGAAGAAAAGTTGTCTTAAATATACAAGACTACTGATAGTTTATTAATAATGAAACAAATCCTGATAGATCATAATGGTTTAATAACTATTTCACAACATTTAGGACACTCAGGAATCTAGTTAAGGAAAAACCTAATTATTTTACATTTCCTGACAAATTTAAAGACATAATTTGCCATTTAACTGCAAAAAGTTAAAAAAAAAAAAAAAGGATTTCTAAATATTCACTCTGTAAATTGATAAAAACGGAGATACAATAAATGCTGAATGTAAAGACAAATATTTACAAAGAAAACATAATATGACTCAAGGGAAAAACTAATTTTAATTCAGTGTTTTATTTAAACAGTAGCAATCCTTAAATTAATGTGCTTCACACACGACGACTCTCGGCTACTACCACACCACATTTTAGCCCAATATCTATAAAACTAACTGAGTATAGTCATTACTGTGTTGCTGAAGTCTATTAGCTGGTGCGGCCATCTTGAATGAGACTGCCTCCAAACAATCAGTTGTAGAAGTACGAACAATGATCAGCCTCTGAGGGTTACGTTAAAATCTATCTGCTGGTTCGAGAGATATTTTGCTAACAGACAAACAAACACTCATCTGCCATTCGTGGCGATGAAAATACCAACATTTAAAAGGCTATTTTTATCTTATGCTTCAATATTACTTGTATTACGAGCATTTTAAAACAATAACTGAGCATCAAAATATCCAAAAATAGGTTTTTTTTTATAAGCACTACTACATTCGGCAACTAAATCTCTTTTTTGCCCCTAAAAGCCTCTAAATAGTTCGAAATAAACCCCTTCAACAAACATTTTATTTGCGTACCAATAGAGTATTCTTAAAAAATTAAAATATTTAATTGAACAGCTTTTATAAAGAATCTTAACTCTTCGTATCAGGATGCAATTTGTCTTTCTTTGTCATGAAGACATTTTAGGCATGAAAAACTACACAGACAAAGCTAATTTCACTTCGGTTGCCTTTCACGTGGCATTTGCTGAATTATAGCTTGCATTTGCTATTGTTCTGAATACCACGTGCAATGATCATCGTTTCAGAAAAAGGTTAATGAAGCAGCTGCACTTTGTTGCAGAATAAATGATTAGTTGGCGAAGCCGTTGTTCTGCGGCAGAAAGTGCAAAGTCACCACAGCACCGCGCCCTCTCAGCACTAAGACTGCTGGATTATCTGAAGAAGCTTTAATAGCAGAGATAAATAAACAACATTCTTAGTTTTGTGTTGTACTTATCTGAACGCTGCATAACGTCCAATTATCCAAACACATGACACCAGGAACTACTCGAGGTGATGTATATAGCAGCGGGAGAACAAATTCTCAAACGTTTGCTGGCAGGATTTAACATATGTGCTCCAACGGAAAGAACAGAAAAACACTCCCACAGAGCTGACAGCCGCAGCAAACCAGCTCCATCTTTCTCTGTAATGAGCAGCAAAGCCTTAAATCAACAACCACAAAAAAAAAACCTGTTTCTGGTTCATTACGGGAATGAAAGGCGAACGAAGAGGAGTTTCAGGCAGGACTGCGTGTTCGGGTCTTAGCAGGTGTTGGCGGCCTTCGTCTGAAACTCTCACATTTAGCGGTGACCCCTCTCCGCGCGATGCTCCTGTGGTACAATTATATCTCTAAAAGCCAATTACTGACAAAACTGCTTGGTGTGAAACAGGGCATCTCTCATGAAATCAATGAAGTGTTGAACAGAGCGCTTGGCTTTTACAGAAAAACCCACCAGCTAAACTTTATTTTACCAATAAAACTGAAGAGTAATGGTGAATTTTACTGTCCTTTTATAGGCAAATAAGCACAAGAAAAAAAAAAGAAACAAGCCGAATATTTTAGCAATAAACATGCAACTTTACAGAAATAGGTTTATGTGTTTGTGCTGGTTAAAAAACAGGAAACAGAGTGGTTTACACACAAAATTTTAAATATATATACGTATAATTAAAGGCTTAAGATCCCTGCAGGAACACATGACTAATGTTGATCAGCTGTGGCGGCCATCTTGAGTTGGATTGGCGTTTCTTTTGGACACATGTTAACTAATATCAGCAACAGCAACACCAAGTTTTACCTAATTATCTGCTAATGTGGTTAAATTATAGCCTTTTTCGTGTTTTTTTAAGGTAAAATGGTTCCAAAAGTTCATTTTTAGATAAACACAAACGTGAACTTTTTAGATATTTTAAATATTTAGACAGTTATTCTAATATTGTAGTTTAGATCTTGTGAATATAATTTGTTGTCATTCTTCTGTTTTATTCTGATTTTACTTTATGCCTAATTTAAGTACAGGATATTATTCATTATTTTTATCTCCTGTATTGGGACGGAGAAAAGCTCAGACAGGGATAAGGATCATAAATTAGAAATCCTGTTTGAAACAGATTTGTTAGCACCAAAAATATGCGTTGGGGATCAGCCTCAGCTACTACCACACCGAATTTCTACTCCATATCTGTAAAAATGACTTCATTTACTGCCTTTTGGTGTCAGTTGGCTGTGGCAGCCATCTTAAATTTGGTACTTTCAGCAGCTTTCATTAAAATCCGCCCAATGGTCGATAAGATATTTTGGTAACAAACAGAGACACAGAATCTGCAGACACTTCTTCAGGATTAAAGGGAGTGAGAGGTGAGGTATGATTTTACTCAAAGAGCCACAATGTTCTGACAAAACCCATAAAAATGAGTGTTAATTCAGTCTAAACACTTCTGGAACATTCGGTTCTGCTAGAGATACACTAATCTGAAAAAATAAAAAAATAAAAAAATGTTTTTCTTAAAATTAACTCCATTTATTGAAATAATTTTCGTATAGTTTCCCATGTGGATATTTATCTGTTTGTGGGTAATTTTTCACTCCCTCACAGTAATGAATCCAAACTGCAATTAGTCTGGAAACTCGACTCTATATATTTATTCCAAATCAATTTCTTGTGTGAAGCGCTTTGTTTCTGTATGAGAAAAAGGATGCTTGTTCTATCGTTTCTTCCGTTTCTGATCCTGCCAGCTCGGTGTGAAACTCGTCTTTTGGGTGAAATAAACTCGTAACTGATGGTGTGAAAGAGCGGGCCTCGCTAGCAAAACAAGCAGAAGTAGGAGGATCGCGGGGGAAATCACACGCGTTGATGATCTCTGAAGCTGAGCAGAACAAACCTGAAGCCCTAAAAACAACAGCAAATAAAAGCTTTCTTCAAATGATTCATCATTTTATGAATTTAAACTAGAATAAAAGAAGTACTGTAGCTTATGCATGTGCAGTTTGTTTTAAAATTAATACTATATAAACAGAACTCACAGATTCTTGTTTCTACAGGTAGAAATGTTGCTGATAGATGGTCAGAAAAGTGGAACTGTAATAAGCCAGAACAAAAACAATTAACAACTGCTCCTTCTTCTGTTCTTTCATTCCCGTTTGTAGGCTTTAAACACGGTTGTAGCATCAGTAAAGGAATAAGTTCTTCCTTGCCCATCATCATCCGTACAACACCGCCCTGAGAAGTCACCTCATGATAATCGGAGTAAAGCCAGTTTTACGCTACAAGACTTCCACGTCACAGATTAATCCTGAGGTTCGAAGACAAACGGACCGTATCTGAGGCAAATCAGCAGATAAACCGACAGGCACCTGCTTTAAAAAGGCATAATCTGGGACAGTTTACAACCAAATATTTAGCAAACAAGATATTTTGATGAAGCCGGCGGGGAGAGATGGAGCTGCGGCAGACAGGAGAGCGCAAGATGAGATGAGATGAGATAACACGAGAGAGGAGCCGTGGAATAAAAACACACCGTATGACAGAACAGGATGGAAGAAACTGTGGTCTGATTAGATCCAGAAACTATTTTCGGTGTGCTATTTTTTAACCAACTCATGTTAGATGAGGCTTGGGGAGAAACTGTCAGCGTCTTTCAACGGACTGATAATAAAAAAGGAAAAAACACCTGAACCGTCACTGCTGCTGTCAGGGTGTAATGTATTAATGATAAATGAGTCCTGTCTGCATGACAGATGTTACTGCTTGATAATAAAATAAACAGGAAGTCAGGGGTCAAGTTTGATAAAAAAAAAAATGGTGTGTGGAGCTGGAATAAGGCCTGTGCTGCTTTCTGCAGTGAAATCCAGACTGTGAGGATCCAGAAGGCACAGGTGGACGGCCTGCACCGTCACCTGGACTACTGACGACCTGGAGGACCCTGGGACTGAATGGCTGTGAGTCTGAGAGGGCCGTTAGCGGCGCGGGGGAACTGCAGGGGAGCGTAATCTCACCGTTTCACTTCACTCTGTGCACCTCAGACGCCCAGTGCAATTTAGAGTCTCGTCATCTGCAGAAACCTTCAGATAACTGCGCTGCCGAGGAGGAAGGGAGGGAGGGAGGGAGGGAGGTCAGCGGTGGACAGGAGACAGAGTTCAGAGGATTATTGGACGGCTTTGTGTCGCCGTGCGGGAACATCGGCTTCAGGATGCTTAAAACAAAAGGAGATAATTGGGGATTTTAGGCTTTTGCATTGACAGCACGACTGAACTGTGATGTTTCTGCAAACATCTCTGCTTTGGTTTGTTTCTGAATAAGATGCAACAGAATCAGAGACTTAAAGAGAGGCGATGACAGGAAGGATGATTTCTTTCCTGACAAATGTAATACTCAAAAAAAACGGACAGAAAACTTAAAAGATCTTATTCTGTTTAGAAACAGGTCATTTTTTTATTTAATTAGCTCTTTCTTACAAATATGACTCTTTCTTTCTGCTTTCTTCCACGTTTTTCTCATCCTTATGACCACAAACGGTGCGCAAAAATGAACCGTTCATCTCCACCCAAATGGCTTTTTGCCGAGAAAACCAAATGCTTTTAAAGAACGATTTCCAAAGTGAAGGTTTTTAAAAACTTTTCCAAGAATTGTGAGTATCTGACAAACAGATTTAAGGGAAACGGCAACGTACCAGCCTCCTTTAACTTGTCTGCTTCTACCTTCGGAGAACTGCAGCAGTAAGACAGCTGGCTAACTTTTTCTTTTTTCTTCACCCAGTTGTCGTGTTCTGAAAAGGTCAATTATTCAAAAGAATTAGTCAAATCTGAGCGACTCATGTTTTAGATCTGTCTCTAGTTATGCTCAGAATCATCTTTCCTTTTACATTATGTTGAAAGGTCATTAATGTCAAAGATATCATCAACCTCTGGTTTGTCTGAATAATTTCAACACTCTTTTTTTTGTTTAAAAGACTATTGTGATGACTGTAGTCAAGACTTCAGACTTTTGAGCTTAGAGAACAAAACAAAAAGCCTAAGAGAAGAAATGTGCAGCTGAAGTTTAAGGCTCATTATGTGACCAGTGCAGCTGAACAAGACGGATCTATTAATATCCTTCCTGCTCTCTGCGGCGCTCAGGATCACACAAGCCTTTAAAAAATTGCAAGCTTTATAAAAATACAAGACTAAAAAGGCCTCCACAGATTAGATCAGCTTCTTGTTGATTTATAGCTGTTTCAGTCAATGCCAATGTCATCACTAATCCTGCCCAGGAAAAATCATATCCATCTCATATCTAATGGGATTTTTTTCCTCCACTTTGAGTCCGATTTTTGTATCCTCCCTTCATGAAAGGTACCACCCAGAACCTCCAGAACCCTCACAGAGTCCCGTGTGTCCGCAGCCCTGCTGGATCAGATTAAGACCACGTTCATTGAAGCTGACAGACCGGTGGAGCCTGAGAGGACGCGGACGCCCCTTCAGTTCTGGGATAAACACAAAAAAAGTTGCCTCCTGGATCTTCTACTGTGACGCTTCTCGGATAAAAAGCTGCCGGCACCTCTTCTTTGAGGTGTCGTCTTTATGCTGTGATATCTGTCAGCCTGTCTGCGGCTTTAAAAAAAAAGAATAGGAGTAAATATCAACTCCTTCAGTTTGTGTTTTACTGTTGGTTCTGCAGCAGAGTTACAATTAAAAACATAAAAGATGTTTGAACAAAGAAGCCGTCCGTCATGCCTTCAATGGTGCCTTACATGGTCTCCAATTAGAGTTCAGCAAGATCCGCCGGGAGAAAAGGTTTCTATAGCTAAAGTCCAGAATATATACATTTAAATTGTCTTTTCGTGTCAGCCATGCTCGTCATCTTCACTCAACATATTTGTTTTTAAGAGAATCCGCAGTCCGAAAGTGGAAATAACCGGAAATGACAGAAGAGCTGCGCCACTGAAAACAGATTACCGTAAATCCTAGAGAAGCTGCACCACATAAAAAAATTACTGTAACTGTCTGAAATGCTGCACTTCACGAGATAAATCATTATAAATATGGGAAACACGCAGAAATAAAACAAAATATATATATTTACGCACACACAATGTCTGTATTTTTTCCAAAAACAATTATTCAGCTAAATTTTAACAACCGACCTGGCTGCTGAGACTTCATTTGGAGATCCCTGCTTTATATTTTGTTGAGGAAAAATAAAATAAATTATATTTACATTAACCTCAAAGACTCTTAGTTTCCGCTCAGGTGACACGGTGAAGATGAAGTAGGAAAAACAGATAAAACACGACACATTCTAAAGATGAACACGGCACCATTAGTAAAGAGGATTGTAATTATGATATAATTAGAAAGAAGCACGGTGGTTAATTGGTCATAGCAGCAAACCGTCTCAATAATTTGTGAGTTCACGAACAGTTATCTGTAAATTATTTAAAGGTGGCCAAATGCAAAATTTAAACATAAAATGATATTAACGTTTAAGTGACACGCAGCGATGGGATCTGATATTTGCTGTCACTCCTGACCTTTGATTTCAGCCCACACCCGGCTGACATCCTGAGCTACCAACTCTGAAACGCTCACCTGTCACCAGGTGCACTTACCTGTCCATCAGCAGCTCACTTATGACAGACTGTCGACAGCTTTTCGAGCCATGGCCAAGTTTGTCAACCTGCTTGGAGATGAGAGCGGCTGAATTTCTGAAGACGTCCTCCGTTACGGCGTGAAAGTAACAGAAAATGCTTTTAATGGAGCTGAAAGCATCTAATTTGACTGTATGGATTTGTTGCCACATGGTGGTTTGTAATGGCAGATATTCTCCTCCTCGAGGTTACTTGTTCTTCACAGCAGCAAAATGTGCTTGCAAATGTCAGGCGCAGCAGAGTCCTGCAGTAAAGAAATTCAAAATACACAGAAAATCAAAGCTGCAGCGTTTTTTTCCTCCCCGTGCAACATTTATTTTATTTTTTTCCCAGCGTAATAATCCCATTTTCAAAACAGTCTGGTGGGCATAAAACGCAGGCCTCAGTCAATCCGGTGTGAAAACCATTTAAATACCCTTTTTTTAAGTGTTAATTTGTTCTTTAGCACAAAGCAAATAACCTTGGCGCTCTCTCATCTTCTGTGAGTTTATATGTTAATGAAGTTCAGCGTGAAGCGCCGTCCAGATAGTCATTTCCAATAATGTCTGCAATTTTTTTTTTATTTGTGCAGAGAATTAAAAGTGCAACGGTAATCTTTCTCACATTTATCACCTCATCTGCTGCGATATTTACTGAAGACGTTTCAGATGAATATAAGCGTGGGAGGACAATAAACATGGAACCATTTAACCTGAAACTGGACAGGTATTTTAACGGTTTATCGACCGTCGAGGTCGCTCCACTGTTCGGATTCGTTTCTAATTAAAGGTCCAGCACTCTTTGAAGGAATGCATATCACCCGCCAGAGTTTCAAACCACGATCATCTTATGTCGAGAAATCATGGAGCTGTTGCCGTTTCGCTCAGCTGCTGCCACACCAAGCTTTAGCTAAAATATCTGTGAAGTTTTATGAGTTATAACCTGTATTGTTTGTTGCATCCAACTCTGCAACAAAGTTTGATTTGACCGAGTTACAGCCACTTTTCCTCCTGCTGCCCTTGGGTCAAAATGACCCACGATACCTCCCCTTTAAAACTGAAGCCATATTGGTTTTTATCAAAGAGAAGCAGGAGCGGCCATCTTGATTGGGATCCTAAAGGTTATTCAAAGTTAATCCAGTGGACACAATATTGCCATTATGACCTTTGACTTTGAGCGATGATAACACTAACAAACACGACTCCTGTCCAGTTGGCTGAGGAATATATTGGAAGAAAATGATCATTTAGAGATCTAATATAAATTGTATTTGTTCTTATCTTTGTGAGAGATAATTAAGTGCTTCGTAACTGATTCGGATTAGGATTTATTGTGATCAGCTGCTGCAGACAAACACGCATGAAACTTAAACTCTAAATCTGCTGCAGAGTTTTGACGCTCGCTGCTTTAATAAAGCTGTCGGGGCCCAAATTGTTTTACAAGAATTTTGATTTTTTCTTTGAGTAAATTGACATCTTCTGTCGACGCCGGACAGAGAACAGAAAGACGGCAGTGAAATCCCAGAGCGAAACGGGTAATGAATTTCGCCAGAAGACTGAAACTCCAGACAGTTTCTATCAAAGAGCTGTTTTGTTCATTTCTACTGTCGTCTGGGAAGGAAAATATGAGGGGGGGAGTAATAGATGGAAACGAGGAGGAGGAATGCAGACGGATGCATCCAGAGACAGTAATAACAGCTGACAACTGCGTGCCGAAGAGGGATTTCTACCGACCTTTATTAATACTAGAAAATAAATTAAATAACAAATTAACACCCAGACTAGTTAGTTGGATTCATTTGATGATGTGCTTTTTAATTTACATTTAAATTTCTTCCATTTATTTCCACAAAGCATAATCCAAATATGTGTTTTTAAAGTTTAATGACCTTCAAACTAAGCGGGGGGCCTAATATGATCATTCCTTTATGGTTCTACGTGAAACGGTTTCTGAAAACAAGCGCAGATTTGTTCTTCCTGGTTAAGACCACAAACATCCGTTTCCAAACTTCTAAGGGGCGACACATTGTGAAATGGCTCATTTTATGTACAGCAGAATATTCTGTTGACCTACAGACAAAGAGGTGGTTCATCAGAGAGACAAAAAGACGACACACGGAGCCCTCCAGCTAAGCATAATTGGCCGATTGTGTCTCACTTCCTGCTGCGCGGTGCATCATCTTTAGTTAAAGCTTTAATTACCTCTCCCTCCTGATGTCAATGAGCAAACAGCAGGTAAACAACCAGCCGCGGAAAGGCAATTAAAATCTGATATTTATAACTCCCACAAAGGCCAAAGTTGGAGGAGTTGGGAGGTAATTTGACAAAGTTTGCAGAGGTGTGGAAGAGATCCCAACACCAGCTGCAGCAGAAAGTTCACATAAAAAAGTTGCAGGAATAGTTTCTGAAACTTAAAAGTCCACTTTTTACTACATCAATCTTGTAATCTGAGCCTTTTAAATGCCTCAGATATTTGCTAAATTGCAGGAAAGATGATTTCAAACAACTTTTTTTTGTTCAGAAGTTATGACCTAATTGTTAGAGAGGTCTTCCAGAGAAGAAGGTCACCTGTTCGATTCACCGTGCACCTCGACGTGTCCTTCAGCGTGATACCGAACCCCACGTTTCCCACGACGTACCTTTTAATGTACGATTTTATGCAGCACAACGACACTAACCACACAGAGTCAAGCACGTTAAAGTAATTAAAATCAATGTCATGTAAGTGCTTCACACTAAACCAGGCGCCAGAAGAAAAACAAAACTTTGTTTGTAACGCTCTTTATCGTTTATCGTGTTTATCGTGTTATCGTGTTTATCGTGTTCTACAAAACGAAAAACACCTTTAGAAAAAGCTCTTGATTTTACAAAGTGGGGGATTAATCCTTACAAAGCGTTTACATTTTGTGTCATAGACAAAAAGGCTATTCTTCGAAGTCATAATGTATATGATGAATAAAATACATTAAAATGAAAAATGATTCTTGCTGTAAAATTAGGCAGTAATTGTTCCATTACGCCATTAAACACAGATGTTTCTCTTATTAAAAACAATGTTTGAGGTAGCATCACTGCTGTGTTTTTGCTTTGATAATGTTCCCACAGGTTTGACTAATTCAGTAATAATGATGATTTGTTTTATTCATGTGAGAAAAAGTCCTTTTTTTTGCAGTACTACATTATTACAGAGTAGTTTGTTGAAAGTGGTTCGGTAAAATGCCTCAACTGAAACCTGTACAAACAAACTTTGTGCCAAATTAATACTAAATGTTACACCAAATCCTGTAAAAGGCTTCAAATTAACAGAGATGAGGTATGCTCTGTGTCTAAAACGTCACAGATACCAATCTTTAGAAATCAGGGCAGCCAACGGTCGATATATATAAACACAGATTATTTTAATTTTAACCAGCAAATGAAATTTCAATGCACTTATTTGTTACCCTGAATGCTGAAAATAAACAGAACTCTGCACATGAATAGCTGCTTAATTGTTGAAACCTACATATTCCCCAGAGAAAAAACAAAACTCGCCGTCTACAGTCGACCCAACATGTGGCGCTACGTCGCATTTAATGATTAGATGTACAGTGGCATCAACGCAAGTCTGTTTTAATTAAATTACTTCAGAAAGGTCATGGCTTATGTAACCGAAGAACAGGTGGAAGCAAAGAAATTCATATTTTGTGCCATCAGTTTGGACCATATGCCGAGATGACAAGGTCCCTGCCTGCACAAAGAGCAGCACTCAGTGGGAAAGCTGCACAGCATTATTCTACTTAGATTTATCTAAAAAGGTCAAAATCTATACTTTCCTGCATGGTTCATGAACACCAGACCAAACTGCATAACAGAGGGAATAAAAGTACACCATCAGAAAGCTTTAAAGACCGTAAAACATCAGGTCAAGAGCAGTTAAATGACAACTATGATATAAAATCTTTTATTTCTTCTGTAGCTTCTATCCCAAAGTGATATTTCCTTTTACATTTATGCTCTAAATGGTAACTAAACGGATGCATAGTGGGAGGAGACAGTTAGATGTACAAGCTGTAAAAATATGTATAGATTATTCCCGTTCATCACCTAACCTTTCACATAAAAAAACTAAACAAGGCGAGGCTACACTCCTCCTGCTGAAGTTGGTGTCCCTGAGATCTGGATTTGAAGCCGAGCTTTAGGCGTGCAGACGCTTCGCCGGGCTCGGGGCGGAGGCGAATACAAAGCGTGCCGCTGACTCAGCAGTGTCATTTGTGCCCGGGAGACGCTCAGATCCAAGAACATCCTCCAGAGTCCCGCCGCCCCGCCTGTTGAGACGCAGCGCTCCGCCAGGACTCCTGAATATATTTCACAGCTCGGCCTCGTTTGCAGTCGAGACGAGGACTACAAACTGAAACGCTCTGGAACGTGAGTTAATAAGACGTGGCTGCACTGACCTGGGACATCTTTGGACCGAAGGCTTGTAAAACGTGAAATAAATTTGTTTCCAGTATTTTCTTTTAAGCAGCTGTGAGTACCGTTTTAACTTGTTACAAATGTGAATGTTTAATATGAACAAAAAACAACATTTAGCACAAGCAGAGCTAAATAGTTACTTATTACCACAACAGGACAAATACTCACAGCCCCCATGCTTAAAACCTGTTTTTTCTTAAATAGATTCAAGCAAAAAGAAGTGCTTATCGTTTGGAAAAAAACATCTGGAGGTGAAAAACTATTCAATATTTATTTTGGGGCTGCACCGATCAATAATCGGGTAATCAGTGTCACTTTGTTTGGCAAATACTGTCGTAATTTCCCAGTACTGACAATTACCCACCTCTAATATCAGCAGCTTTTGGGGCATTTTAAAACATCCCAATAGGCAAAATAAATGTAATCCCACACTGCAAATGTTTGAAAATTATACTTCTGTTGCACAATTATGCTCTGATTACGTTTGCCGACTGGGGGGCTGGTGGAGTGAAATGTAAGCTCAATTTAACACAATTACTGCCTAGTGCTGAGAAAAACAAAATAATGTTACAAGGATACCTGTTATTTGGCAACACCATTCGCACAGAAACATCTGCCAACATGACAAATACTGAAAGAACTCCAATGTGTAGTGTTTCACGTTCATCTCAAGCTGCAAGTATCTCATTTTAGAAACTAGTTATGGCGGAAATGATTTCTTATTTTAGGTCTTCATGCAGAAATCAGTGAACTGAAAGAGGGTTTATTTTCTTTTTACTGTGACCCACACTGTCATGAGATTATGGTGTTTAAATGAGAGTAAATACTTTATTTTAGATCAAACTCCAAATCTGTTTTCCTTCCTTTTGAGAAGATCTCAAACGTCAAACCACTCATAATGACCAGTGTTTCTTGCTACCGTTTTTATGTTTTTTTCCTTAAATATGCCAAAAAATTTTTTTAATTTGTTTTGATTTCTGGAAATCACTTAAAGCCCTCCACTTCATGACTCACATTGAGGCTCTGATCCATCTTTGTGAACCGGTTTTAAAGTGTTTCTACTTGTGAAGATGTGCATCTTAAACTGTAATTTATCGTATGGTAAACTCACAATGTGAACTAAATATTTGATCATAACAACTATAATTATTTAATGTATAAAGAGACATTTTCACAGTAAGACTCGGAGTCCAATGACAGTAACCAATAATAGTTTTTTGTGTTTTAAGGATATATTTTCTTCTATTTCTGTATTAAAGCTGCCTGGAAACAGCGGGTGTTGTTGAGTTGATCAAATTTAAGTGTAACTCATGGCGTACTCCTAAAGCCTGGGAAATATTTATAACGAGCTGAAGATAAGGTCATCACGATGGCAACTTTACTACAATAATTTGAATCGCAGCAACTTATTTGTGTCCCTCCTGTAAGACTTTCTGTCCTCGGCTGCAACACGTTTGTATCCGGATCAAGAGTCAGACTTCAACTACACGAAACTTTCATTATTTATTCATTTAATAGTTTCAGCTTTAATTAATTATTTAACATTTAGTTAAAGTGAAATATTTTATCACTAATTAGGTGTTAAATATATAACAAAGAGGCACTAATTACCACATCAGACAACATACCACACAAGTTGTCCTACAGGTGCTTTGTGTTTGTGTTTCGGAGTAACATACAGAGCAGCTTTAAGCGTCTCCTGCAAATATTTCTCTAATTAAATACCCTATAAAGTGAAGTTAACCCATGCTGAGAGAGGGAGAGATTATCATAATACAGGCGTGATTTCTGTAAGTCATTAAAGAGGCAGGCTGGAGGACTACTAATGACCCTGACAGCTTGTGCAATTATCCACAGATTAATTCACTATTAAAATCTCCACTGCTCTGTTTGCATGCATATGCATGCATACATGAACTAATGAGAGATTATGAAGCTCTTGCTGCTGCATTATTAATCATTACGTGACGAAGACGGGTAGCAGCGTCACGCTGAGGAGGATGGCTTTCATAATGATCAGCCCGATTCGTCACTGAGCCCCTCGAGTAAAAGACGCAGCCACCAGCTGAGTTTCACATAAATGTAGAAGGAAAAAAATAAATAAATCACACTTTTAATCTCATCCAGCTGCTTCTACTCTTTTTATATCCCCAACACCCCAATAAATAGAGTTATATAACCCTTTGGTGCAATAATCTTTTCTGATCTGAGTCAGACATCCAATCAAAAGTTGAAACGGCCATCAAGAAGTTGTCATCTCTCTGGTTCCTGACAACTGAGGACGTGTTCCCATGAAAAGGTCTGAGCTGTGAGCTTCTGCATTGTTTGCCGCAGGCTTGAAATAGTCTGTTTTCAGTCATTTCAAGCTGTTGCTGAGATCAAAGATGACGACTTTATAATGGAGGCTTAATTTTCTGTCTAAAAATAAACCTCCTCGAGAAGGTTCGAATGTCGTTTGATGATAGTCAAACAGGTAATTCAGGTTTTGTTCCATACAGCTAATCCTGAACAGCTTTATCCTCTCAAAGAATTTTAATTAACCATCTAAAAGCGTATTTAGATGTTAATAATATGCAATTAGTCAGCTTGCTGCATAATGTACCCGATGGATGGGCAGAAAATAAAGCACAGAGGCATATTATTGAAAGTTAGTATGCACAACAGCAACAGTCCGACTGGATGCACCTCATCGTTCACAGTCAAGTGGGATCATAAACAACGCAGATAAAACCGAGAATGAAACAGCAGAAATATTTCAGAAAGCTGCTGATAAAAAAAGAAAGAAATGTCACAGTCCTGTGAAAATTACACTGTTATGAACACTTAATCAAATGGAGTAAAATGAAAAGAAAATGGGTGGAAAAAAAAGAAAATACGATGAAATCTCAGCTGCCGTTTTCAGTGAGTTTAAACTCTGTTATTAATGCGTCATGGTGCGGGCTGGGTGAGGAACATATCGATCCTTAAATTAAAAAAGCTTCATTAATCTCACAGCTACGCAGAATGTCAGATTATCGGTGTAACAACAAGAAATGCAATCAATGCTTTTAATAAGTTTTTGGACTTGAACTTAAATGTCAAAAAGTAGAAATTATGCAGTTTTCTGAGCTGCGGTGTTCCGTTTGCTGCACGGCGACACTTTTTATTTTTTATTTACTTAATTTATGACACCAACAATCACTCAGTTGATATACATTTTATATTTTCTCTGTTCTTTGTCAGATTCAGCTAATCTAAATAACTGCTCTGGCTTGTTCTCCTGACTTTCAGCTGTTCATATTTAATTTAACTAACTGATGTCTTTTTCTTCGGTCAACTTTTAAACGTCCTATAGAAATAAAATCAACATGGCTAGTTCGGCTCATTTAGTCTACTCTAAAAGAACTCTACATTTGTTATTATCCATAAAAGCACATTTGGTCCCAAAAAGAAAGAATAAATTGCATGCATTGAAGCAGAAACGTCATGCTGTGAATCACGTAACGGTGGTTTTGTGGACCAGCTCTGCCTCAGCGGCTGTAATTTAACCTCTCATGTCCTACAATGGTTGTTTTGTTTGACCATTCACCAGTTAAGCAAACTAATGTTATTTACTCCAAGTTTTTAACAATAAATATGATTACACAGTTTATATAATAAAACAGAGGCATCGGAATTCAAATAAAAGCCATAAAGAAATAAATAGTTTTCCTTTCTAGCTACTTATCATAAAAGGCTGGGCTTATATTAGATAAAATGAATGATTAAACAACCAGACTGTAACAGGAAATCATCTTTTTCTTCATTTTGGAGCTTTCTCCTTATTGGTAAGTTGGAAATGGTTCCACCATTTTGTGCCATCCTTTCCAAGGATAAAATGTTAGCTGTATAATCAGGAATATCTTCTTCTTTATCAGAGTAATTTTGTTTACACAACTACATTTGTTAAGCAGCTACTAAATGCTAAAAAAGGGAAAGGAACTCTGAATACAATGTGATGTAATAACAACATTAAATTACTGGAAAATCTGATCTACTTCCACAACAGTGTTGATTATTTTGTTGTTTTATTGCTTTGTGACCGACTGATCCTGATATTTATTCTGCCACCAAGGCTAAGACTTTAGGAAACACCTTTTGTTTTTTAGCTTCAATATTCTTGTTTTATTCCAAATATTCAGATTGATTTCGTGCTTCCAGATATCAGGAGTATTTATGGATAGGATGCTGTGGCACTGACATCAGACTCATTAACGATGCAGCTAGTTTCCACGTATCTTTTCTAAATGTTGCGGTTCCTTTCTCTGTTTGAGTCCCAGCAGACAAACTGTTGCTTTCTACAATGTTTGACACTTTGGATCCAATTTGCAGATACTGGAATTTATCCAGCTTTTTTCCTTTGTGTGTGTTTTTTAGTTATTAAGATGCAGTCTGTATAAAACACAAAAACGATGGTTTGAGTAAGTCCAAAAACACCAGCAGTTTAGGTATGAATTAAAATATTTCTAATATCTACAGTGTGGATCTGATAAAGCATGTGAATCTGGGAGTTTTTACTTTATATCTGAGCAGAAGAGATAAAACAAATAAGCTTCAGGCAGAAATGGTTCCCTAATGATCAAGTTCAGAATCCCTTTACTCGTTTTACTCTAACAGGGTCTTTAACGCCCGTTTTTGCACACAGAACAAACATTCAGCATCTTAGAATAAATTCTGTTAAAGCTTTATCAAATAAAGAAATAAAACCTCTGCTGGCTTCTGTGACCTCTGATTTTTCAAATGAATTTCATTGTTGATGTTTCCTTGCTGAAGCTATTAGTTATCGCTCTGTGCCAAATGTAAAAGTTGATGATTTGTGGTCCTTATCATTCAAGATGGCAGCCACTGCTAAGCAACCTTAGCAAACACAAAAATGTCTCCAACTCAGTTAATTTTACACATACTGAGCTAAAGTTTGGCGTATTAGTAGCTAAGAATCATCCCCAACACGTACTCCGACCAATACCTAATAGCATGACAGATTGGTTTTTAAAACTTTGGAGCCAAAGCTGCCCGTCTGTTAGCAAAATATCTCACAAACCACTGGACGTATTATAATGAATCTCTTAGTAATCACTGGATGTACGTCTACAGCTGATTAGCTTCTGGGATCAACCCGATTCAAGATGGCCACCACAGCAATAATGTCATCCCTTCTCATCATCAGATGATCTTAGTCTAAAACTCATAAAAGGTGATATGCATTCCTCCAAGGAATTATAAGCCTTTCATTTTTATGAATTGTTATCATAACATGTTTATTTTCTCGTGTTTGTTCCAGCATTTTTCATTTTGACCTTCATGATGCCCTTATTCTTCTTTTACAATGTAAAGCATTCAAAAGTAGCTTCACATCTAAATTTATTTAATAAATAAATAAGGCAACATTGCTATATTGTGCTGCTGCAGAGTCCTTTACCTTCTGAAACGCTGAAAAAGTTCACTGCAACACTTCCACAACAGCTACTCTGAGCTGCGAACAGAAACAGGAAAAATGGAAGCAAATATCTATTTCTAAGCATCAGATTGTCAACATGCTGCCAGTTAGTGGCATCTGAGCTGGGGAGGGGATGTGATGCCAGCGCGTCCTTTGAAGAGAAACTGCAGGACCACAGAGCGCACAAATATGCACACACAGAGGCTCGTTCGCGTGATCGCGAATGCAGATCTGTCAGTTTGCTCTCCCTGGGTGACTTCAAACACGTTTTCTGCCAAAGGGAAGCGCTTTCATCAGAGCAGTGACATTTCAGGGCCCCACACTGCCGCCGTCACCCGCAAACATCCATTCGCACACGCCACAATCGCACAAACATTATGTTAAGTGCAGATGGTGCACGAATTGGCTGGGAAAGAAAAAAAAAAAACAAATCATGAAGTCATTATCCACTAAAATGGTTGTGGGAAAAGGCAATTAAAGCTGGCAAAAATTGTGTCACGGTAGAAGGCTAGAAAAAGTGGCTTCTGTGTGTCATCGCAGCAGGAGTCAAACCAGAGGAGAAAAGTCAGATCTTTGAAGCAGAAAACAGCCGGAAAACAATGAAGCATTGGCCTTCACTATGCCCATATTTGGTCTTCCTGTTTAGGCTGTCAAATTACTTTCTTCACCCTTGAATGCTGTCCTCCGATCAGCGGACGCCTTGACAAACATCCATGCAGCAACAAATCACGGTGCCACTTTTTACCGGCCCTTCTGGTTTCTTGAACTTTATCAACCTTCACTTTCCCCCCCACACCTCCTGTGTCAGTTTCTTTCTTTCATCCTGATGTTTTCCCTTTTAAAGACATTATCCCCATTTCCTGAGAGATATTTAAATCTTTCTGTTCCTGTCAAAAGATTTCAAAGGGAGCTGATGTTGCGAAAACTCCAGTTGGAGTAGGAGTTTGTACACGGAATAAGCAAGGTAGAGATCAGAAAGATGAAAGAAAACAAGAAGAAAGAGCGCGATAAATATGCAGCATCAGAGACTTGCAAGCTCTCAAATACAGAGCACGCAGCCAGCAGCCATGCCCTTTGTAGCTCTGTTATTCAAACATGGCAACCACAAACTAAGGGCAGCATGCCAGTGCTTGATTGTCCATCTGTTAGCAAAATATCTCATGAGCCACTGAATGGATTTTAATGAAACTGAGTAGTAACTGGAGATGCATCTACAGCTGGTTGACTTTTGGAGTCAAATTGATTACGGCAAAAAGCGCGCGTTTATGTTCAACGCTCGTAACCGCCGCGCTGTGCTCGCACTGCAAGGGAACTACGGAGACCGTGAAAGGTCAAACAACTTGTTTTGGCAAAGTTAACCCACTGTTTTGCTAGTGTGATGGACAATATAGACAAAGTGTGGACAAAAAAAATTAATAATTAAAATAAATAATGACTTATCTATTAACAGAATTGTTTAAAGGGGCAAATATTATTTTTGTCCCATGTTTTAGAGGGGGAACAGATTATTTCAGACGGCTGAAATATTTGGTTCCCTCCCTGTAACTTTTGCAAAAAAAGAACGAATGTCTCCAAATTCACAGGACTTGTTGTCCATGATGAGAGGAATAAACACAGTCACAAATACCACTTCAGGCAGAGAAAACCCGCGTAAAAATATTACAACAGTTCACTGCAAACCCATATGATGCACTCGATCCACTACAGATTACATGCAGTCTAACACCAATTAGGTGTTGTGATGAGAAGCTATTTTATTATCTGTTTTTCAAGAGTAGTCGAGGGAAGAACCGAAAGTTGAACGTTTTTTTTAACTAAATCAATGACGTAATGACGTCGGTCAGTGTGCGTTCGGTGTTCTGACGATCTGTGCTTCCTCGTCAGATTTTCCTACCGTAGCACGGCTAAACAGCTATGTCTCACGGTCGGTGCTACCCATTAGAAACTGCTACCGTCATGTTTACAAACCGAAAACTACAGCGGTTCGTGTTAATGTTAAATATCATCGGCTACTGAAGTGGAAGCTTAGGAGTTATGCTTAGCACCGGTGATCCCCGTGGTTTTAAAAGGGTTCAAAATAAGCCCAAAACAAGCAACTAAGAATTTGATAAAAGATGTGTAAAACAAGTGGACCTGGAAACTTCTGAATCCAGAGGAATTTGTTGTGTTGAAGGATATATATTACAAACTTTCTGGTAAGATCTAATGTGGTGATTAAAGTTTACCTCACAGAGATTTATGTGAACCACCTAATAACCCAAAAACATTATTCAGGTTAGAGGTTTTTTTTTTATTATGTTTATATGGCATTATTTTATTCTGATACAGATTCTAATCAGGTTCTGTACTGCTGTGTAAGAACAGCCACTACATTTAATTTAGAGAAACCCTGAAGTTGTAAAGCCATCTAAAGTAAGAAAAGGACAATAACTGACTGATGTTGAAGTCACAAGATGGCTCCCTATGCTGTAGAGAAATAAGAGCCACTGATTGGCTCATTAAAATGTTGTTTTATTTACGACAAGATTAGAGAACTTTATTCCAATGAGTCCATTGTCTATCTGAGGGAGACAGATTCTGCTGCTTGGATCCGTCTCATCCCTGGGATGTCCTATTTGACTTTTATTTTGTAAAAGATTGTTTAAAAATCAACAAATCAACAAGCTGGGTCGTCCTGCCTCAACACTTATACGTCTGTTTAAATCCAATATAAGTGATGAACACTGTGACCTAAAAATGTTGTTTTTAGGGAAAAAATGTTTTGCAACTACTTCATCTATATGTGTGGAAACATTTGAAGTAGAAAACAAACAAAAAAAGGTTGCTAATAAGCGGTGGCTTAAAAGGTGGCTGATGGGCGGGTTCAGAGAGGTAAAACGCCTTGGGGTCTAATCCAGAGTAAGTTCCTGTTCCAGAAGTAATAAAACCCTAAATGGAAACTACAAATGTCTTTATTTTAGGTGGCTAATCTAAAATTATGACTCATTAAAACGAAGAAGATTAATCTCAGGAAAACGATCCCAGGTAGTCGTTCAGCTAAGCACAATTTGTTATCAGTCAAAACATTAATCTTTCAAACGAGATGGAATTACATCTGAATTATCCAAGAAGTGACAGCAGATGGAGGACAAAGGAGCAGATGGAGACGGATTCAGGAAACAGGATAAGATCTTGAGGGGGGGGAACAGGCAGACGCTGAAATGAGGAAAAGATTGCAGCGGTAATTGGAAAGTCAAACAACAATTAGAAACCTGCTACTGCTTTTGGGGTCATGTGATTACCTCTAAATAGTTTTAAAACTGAACAATGCTTTGTTTAGACAGTGATTTCATGGATTTATTAGCTCCATATTTGTGGACGTACACAAACGATCACCATCAGAGAGAGAGGGAGAGACGGCTGCTGACTTTAATCCAACTTCAGAAAGTCCACTTCGGCTGCTTTACTCCAGCCATCCATCTTCACCTCTCTCCGTCAAGCTGTGACGGTTTGAAAACTGTACTTCACAAAACGCCGAGTCAGGCTCTGCACTTCGGTCTAATATTACCTGAAGTGAGTGCTTCTCCAGAAAAGCCCAGAACATTATTTGAACCCTGTCAGCAAGCGTTATGGTTAGGAGAGGATAAAAAGAAAGAAAAGACTCAAAAATATATCACAATACCTCAAGGAAATTTCTAAATTGACGATATTTGTGACTATATAGCACAGAAAGAACATTTTATCTGTGATTGCAGCTTGAAGGTAGTATGTTATGTAGTATGTTGCAAACTACTTAAAATATTTTATTTCTTTTATTTTTTATGAGCTACTGGAGCATGATGATGGTGTGAATCTGTGAGATCTGCAACAGCAATATGAAACAATAAACAAAAGACGACATAAATGCAAAGATTCAAGTTGTCTCGGTTGCTGGCCAACAAAAATGATTTTAAAATTACTGAAATATTTAAAGCTACTCAATGCGATGTTATGAAGACCGGTCAAGAAGAAAACTAATAAAGACAAAATCTGCACTTTTCTTTCCTCATCAATGGTTAATGTGTCCTTAAATTAAAAGTTTAAAAGCAAAATTTGTCATCTCTGTCAACTACTATGTGTGTTTATTTACCTGCTGAAAACAAATCAACAATGATGACGTCCACTAAAGAGCCGTTAGGGATGGAAAAGTCTGATCATTTTAATGTAAGATTTGTTGAGTAAATCATGTAGCTTTAAACCTGCAGCCTAAACAATAAAGCCATTTACTAAAATTTACATTTGTATTTAAAATGTAAAATTTAAATAAAGTAAAATGGTTGTTTTCTGAGAATTTTTTGAGTTAGTAGCAACTTTGGTTACCTGCTCTCAAGCTTAGAGTTTTTGAATTTTTAGTTTTTTTACTAAATATGTCTCTTTTAGGTCGCATTGCTTTTGTTCAAACCCCGGTAAGAGCTTTTATTGTGAAAGGCTGCTGTACGAACTGTGGCTCGACACGGCAACCGTCCTGCTGAGAGACGCGTTCTTTGTCCCGCTGGCTGAACACAAACGCGACATGAAATGTTTCGTAGCTACTTTTCTCCAACGTTCTGGCAAAAAAGAAGAGAAAGAGAAGTTTCTACAGGTGTCCTTCCATTCAGTGAACAACAACATGAACACCAGCTCCTCATAATTCTTGATTAACGCTTGAATTCAGACATTCAGGGAAGCTTACTGCTGCCGTTGCTTTTATTTGGATTCACCTCTTATTGTAATTATTTGGTGCAGAGACTTATTAGATGTCTAACAGCATAATTCTAAGAATCAGAAGAAGCAATAACAAACTGCCAAATCATCTTAACATAACAAACAACAAATCAAAACACACTGGAAGGCATAAAAATCAGTTAAAACTACATTTCTCTGCACAGTCGCTGGTTTATTGCTTTTAATATTTGCATCAAAACAGCTTTCAGTGGGTGTTTAATCCAGGATAAATAGATGTAAACAATAACAGAATATTATTTAATGCATTAACAACATTCAGCTGCCAGTAGTTGGAGAAAACACCACCAGCAGGATGACCTACATAGTAAGTCTCCCCCTGTTTTGTAAAAATAATTAGTTAAAATCTTTGGGGATGTTTTATTTTAATTTCTTCATCTCCAGTTTTTGTGGCTGTTCGTTACGGATTTTGAACAAATCCAAAGCTAACTCTTTCGGCTGTTTGGGAGATTTAAAAATAAATAAAGCTGAGCAAACCAAGTAAAAAAAGAGAAAATGAATAAATGCAACAAGGGAAGAAAATGAGTCAAAAGACGAAATGTTACGCCGTCAGTTTTACCTCAAAGATTAGCTTGGCTTCACATTTTTATTACAAAGCACCACAAAGGCATTACCTTACAAAGACTGTGTGTTTTACTCCTGTACAAAGACAAGTATTTGTGTATTAATACATGAATAAAACATCTTCACTTCAAACTCCCATCTTCCGAGTCACGCTGTTGAATCTGAGAGATTTAAAAAATGTAAATGGTGACGAATTAATTGGCTTTGTCCAGCGGGAGAAACCAGGGTTCTCTTTCACATTTGCACATAAATGATTAATTACACTCATTTTTAAGATAATGTTATTCTCTGGTTTTCATTCGTTGGTCTTTGTTTTTGGGCAGAGAACATCCCCCTAACTTATTACAGAGAGACAACTAGATAAAAAACAAAAAAATCTATACCTTACTGTTATTTCTTCCTTTAATAAACGGAGATTATCTAATGTTTCACAAACAAAAAACAGTGTCCCAGAGTGAGTAATGTTCCTTAAATATTGTCCAGAGGCTGAAACGACACAAAGATTGAGCTCTTTATAACAGGAAATGACACAAATTTGATTTGTGTTGTGAATTTGATGGAGCTTTTAGCTTTTTTTCCCCCCACAGCAGCTTTCCAACTCTCGATTTAGCTTCTCAAAAAGCTCTTAGAGTCAAACCTGTGTACTACTTTCTTGGCAGAGCAATTGCTTTATTCTTTTTTTTACCTCAAACATTTTTAAAGAGAAGCAAAAACTCTTTGATCTAATAAACAGGCAGACAGATTATGCATTCAGTCTCAAAGCAGACCTCTCTCCTGGCAAAATATATCGCAGTAAAACTTTGATTATCTCAGCCAGAAACAATAGATTGAGTTTTGTCCTTAAAATCAAATATACACATCAACGTTTTAAACCTTCATGGAACAAACATTACTACTCTTTGCACAAACCGCACTGCCGTTAAAAACATAAGAGCTGATGGGTTGTCGAACCTCCTGCCAACTTTCTTTCATCCAGTTTTTACACTGTGGAAGAGCATTTCTGGTTCAACACTAGTGTTGTTGACCGGAGTACAAAAACTGAAGAAAACAAACCAAATTTCTGAACTTTCGGAGGTCAGACTGCAACGATGAGATGAGATTAGGATCCTACATCTATTATCTGTAACTGGGAGGATTACTAACAGAAATGACCTGAGAGCACCAACAAAGAAAGTAAAAACTGAATAAAAACACAAGCATCTGGACGAGAAATCCTTGTTGGTGATCGGACTGATCTGTAAGCAGACACTTCTCCACACAGAAAACACAGGGGAGCGTTTCCAACAATAAACAGGATTTCTAAGGTCAAACTTTTATGCAATATTTCTTTTTATTATGCAGTGAATCTGCAGAAAAAACAGAGGCGTTTAAATTGGTGCAGAGCAGTAAAATGAGTGAAGATATTCATTATGGAAGCTAAAGGTGGATGAGGGGGTTTGAAGCGTGCTTTCTGATTTGTAAATATAATGTGGAGTTGTATCGATCAGCGTTATTACTCCCTTTAAGGCAGCGAAATACTTTAAATTAAAGAAAGTCTCCAAGGTGACAGCATGTTAGATAACAGTACAAAAACAAAACAGTCCCTCCTTCCCTCCAGAACCATCCGTAGGATCCTGACAGCAAAGTTACGACGCAAAAACCTTTTAGAAACTTGTGTCTGTTAGTTCTTCCATCAGTAAGACCAACAAACATAAAACAATCTGCTGTTTTGGTGACTTATTTAAGTTTAAATGTTTTAGCCGAAGCCTCTGTGTTTCTTTGTTCCTCGATGAACGTGAACTGAAAGAAACACAGATCAAAATTTTTTTAAATACTCTAAATTTAAGTCGTTTTTCTCTCCCACCAGTTCGCTGCATTATCCACGGTTAATATGTTTGGAGCTGGAGTATAAATGAACCAAATATTTGCAAATTTATAAGCAACAAAGCGAACATCCTCTCTAAAAATAATGGCTGGCACGGGATGTTTTACAACCTGGTTTGAGCGAAGAATAAGGTCACAACTAAAGTGATTTTATTCTGTTTATTTGATGGTTTTCAGGTTTATTGTCTTAAAGAGTTATGTGTTATAGTTTGTACTATTTATAGCAAAGGTGCATGTCATTAGGGAGAATGTTTTCTGGCATTTTATGAATATAGACCTCTTTCTGATGTCAGAACATAAAGCTGAGCAACGGAGAGAGTTGAAGGGTCTAATGGTTGTTTTTAGGTCATTGAACCAAAACAAAAAGCCCAAAAATAGCTTTTTAAACAGATAGGTGGCCGTTAAGGATGGACTCATTACAAACAAAGACTAACAAGAACAACTGTCACAATAAGGATGCACCAACAGCAGCCAATTTAAGAAGGAAATAAGTGATCAGATTTGCATGAACACTTTATTCTTCTTAAAAATAAACTGCATGAAAACAAGGACTCTCCCACAGGCTGATTCCACAGTTTCTTCTACAATAAGAAGCAAACAAACAGAACGCAGCATATGTAAGTCGTTACAAAGATCTTTTACATTCAGTTTCTGGATACGGGTTCTGGTCCTAGTGGGGAGCCCTGGGGCGCTCCCTCAGAAACGAGACGGCGCAGAATACAAATGACTGTTGCCTCAATGAATCCACAATCAAAAGGAGATGAATCCCGCAAATAGCTATAAACTTATTCGGAACACCTGAGGCATCAACAGCCGTCCCACACAGGAGTCTCCGGGTTACAAACAGGAAACCTTCCACACAACCTTCACAATATTTTACATGCAAGACCTGACATCAAATCCCTCTGCTTCCTTCAGCTGCAGTGAATAAAATACCTCTCTATTGGATGATCAGTCTGAGTCTAAACCTTGGTGCGTTCTGCAAACAGACGACGAGAGTGAGAGCGTAGGAGTGTGTGTTTGATTTACTTTACCGAGGCCGTGAACTTAAGTCGTTACGTTATCCTTCAGTGCCATTAATGAGCTCCAGACTGCACCTATACCTCCACCTTCGCTGTGCTTAAGGACACGAACCTTATGAAACAAACTTGAAAAATGAACGACTGAAAAATGCAAAGACATTTCATGAGTGTGTGGGAGAGACTGCAACGATTATTCACAAGTTAAAAGGCACATAACGGTAAATTAGTTTATTGGAAAATACCCTGGAGCGCTGAAGAAATACACAAAGCTTTTAATAAATACGATATGCAAAAAAACACAAAATTTAAACGACTGCTGCCCGAGATAATAAAACAGGAAAACCACTAACGGTATTTAATACGTCCGTCAGAAGACAGTCAGGTTAATCAAAAACCTAAGCATGAATTCCCTCATGATGTTGACCTTTGACCCCACCTCTGACAGCACTAACTGGGCTGCTGTGCCGCCCCAACATGATAATATTTTACATATATAACAGTATTTTTTTTAAACAGTGCTGTATTAACTTGTTTAGATACACTCTGAAATATATGCAGGGGCTCAAATAACAAACAAAAAACTAAAAATTCAATCCAACTATAATAAACAGACAGATATACAGACATAAACAACTGTAAAATACAATAAATACAACGCACCGTAGCATCATGGCAGGCTAACAAAAATATGTACATCATAAAATGCTAATAACCAAAAGCATGCTCACTATAATAAAATTAAAATGCCATGTTTCCCCCCAGCGTTGTAAAAAATCTATACTGGTATAAAATAATTGTGTATTACTGTGTTAAATAAAAAGACTTGAAACAGAATAATGTTTTGGGCTATTAAGCAGTCAAACAAATTCTAGTTTTACTGTTATTTATTGACCAAAATAGAGACTAAAATAAATTTTTTAAAGCGTATTCATGCTGGGGTGGAACAAACAGTATATTTGTCCTGAAGTAAAAAACAGATGAAAAGAGATAGATGATTAAAAAAAAGAAAAATATATATGAAAAACAACATATCTCCGTCATTAAATCAGTAATAAGGCTTCTTTCTTTTACTGTGTGGTGATTTCTTGAACAAATGTGGTTTAATTAAAGCGATGCGGGTAACTTACGTATGTCAAACTGCAACTAATATTTAGGATTGGCTTTAAAATTCTTGGTAATAAAGCTACTGTGTTGTTGTCGTTTTCCTTGGGATCTGATGACAAAATGTTGATATTTATCATTCAATTGGCCTGAAACAAAAATCCAAATGCTCTCTGAGTGAGGGCTGTTGGCACGATTGTCAGTAAATTAAGAAACTTTCATTATGAAATGCAATATTTTTCAAACAGAGGAGGAAAAACAACAACAACCTGCAGTGGATTCTGATCGGCCGAGAGCAGGATTGGAGAGACAATAGTATCTCTGCCAAACGGATTACAGAACATCGATGCAAAATGGTTTGTTGAGAAACGTCCAGCAGCAACAACAAAACGTGGCATTCACAGCTGATGTTTTAGATCAATAAACGCTGCTCTTCACAACATCTTAAACTGATAAAAGCATCTTAAAATGGAAGCGAGTATACTTGGCCCGTGGCTCTTTATGAAAAGAGGACCAGCAGCATAAACAAGGATCAAATGTTAAGTCCGCTTTATAACTCAGTTAATAGGATCATTTATTTCCCTTTTCTTCAGCTTAAATCTCGTTTTGATCAGATCAGTAAATAAAAGTGCTGATGACACAGAGACTCGGTTATAAAGAAGCTCTCCACAAACCTAAAAAATATTTCCTTCCTGCACAAATTTGTGTTTTTCCTTCTTCTCGCTTCTCCTTTTGGAAAACGTGCAGCTTTAGCTTTCACTCGGATCTCTAAAGAACACCCAGATAAACTAAGAGCCAACTTCAGGGATACAAAAGAAGTGAAAGCTCTACAAATGTTCCCTTAAATCCAATAAACACAGAGTCTGAGGCCTAAAACCCCCACACATGGATGTAAAAAAAAACGAGCTGCAGTCCACTGGATCGATGTTCGACCTCAGGCAAAAAAAAACTATAATTAGGTTTTATAAAGACGCTATAATTGGGTTTTGTTTAAGCTTTTGTCCACATGCTAAAGAGGCATAATGACTGAGGTTTTAGCCTCAGTTAATTGGTCACTTTAAAAGTACAACTCAAAGGTGTCTGGAGCCATTAGTCATCCTGCAGACGGGTTCAAAGATGATCTGATTTATTAATATTTGATAGGAAAAAACAAAACCTTGAGGATGAATGAATACTCATTAAAATAAAAAACAAGGAATACTTCGTTCATCAGGACGTCACAAACCATTTCTCATTCAGGCTCAACTGGACCGATTAGTTTTTTGAGGCGGATGAGTTCATGAAGGCATCATCTGTTTTAGTTTTTTTAATGTTATTAAATAAAAACCAAGCATTCCTGAAGAAATGCATATCACCCGCCGCTTTTAAACTAATATGTTGTGATGAAAAATGACAGAATTAAATCAGACGCAGACAGTGGTGAGATCAGCCATGTTGTTGGTTTGGAGACAGAACAGGAAGTGTCAGAGCTGAAGATGTTGAGGTTCTCCTCGGGAGGGACGAGGATGGACAGGATTAGGAATGAGGACATCAGAGGTCCAGCACAGGTTGGAGGACTGGGAGATAAAGTTAAGGAGGACAGACTGAGATGGTTTGGACATGTCCAGAGGAGGGACAGAAGTATGTTAGAGACACAGAGGACAGACTGAGATGGTTTGGACATGTCCAGAGGAGGGACAGAAGGATGTTAGAGACAAAGAGACATATGGATACAGTCGGAGAGGACATGGAGGGCTGAGAACTGAGGACAGAGGACGCAGAGGACAGAGTTAGATGTTCCTGAAAAGGGAACAGCAAAAAGACAAAGATATTGAATGAAACCGACGTGTCAAAAAGTAGCTCAAATATAGTGAAAGTATCCACACTACTGAACCAGGATTACATTACAAGTAACTTGTGGTTGTGACCAAAAGACATTTTCACTTGCAGCAGAGGAAAATGCAAAACATTCTGACGTTCTCATTTACCCAAAAAATAAAACTAAAAAGTAGATTTCGGCTTGTAGAATTCAATAAACTCCTGAATCTGTCTGTTTTGTATTCAGAGCCTGCAACCTTGTACGTCAGGCAAAGCACATTTTCAGCGAATTTTAAAAAGAATATCAGACAAGATGCTGATTTGAAAGTAAAAAAGCCTCCAACACCAAACCCAGAATAAGCAGACATTTCCATCCATTGTCCCGCCGAGTGCTTTTTAACCGAACATGACAGGCAGAATGACAAACACACATGTAACATCTGCTCTGCCCTCCTTAACATAAGGCCCGTTAGCGCAGCAGACGTGGCGTTGTCATTATTCCCCCCGTTTTTCGTCCCACAGCGCAGCCTGCCGGGCTGCCCCAACTGTCACCGGCGCCTTTCAGCCACCGCAACCTCCCCATCTGCTCACCGGTTCACCCGGGGACGAGCAGACAGAGCAGCCGCCGTGGAGGAGAGTCAAGCGCCCGGTAAATCTGCTCCGCACACATGGCGAAAAGCCTCAAACTCAACGAGACAACGTGCTGTATTTCCACAAATCAAACTCCCTGCGTGGCTCGAATTATATTTCATTAGAGTACGGCCCTGAATGCTGACGATGGTTTTTACGTTTAGTCGTCCGTTTTCACGTGTTCTCGACTCCTGCCCTGGGGAAACCTCAAAATGGACGCCACACAAGCTGCAGAAGTGCTCATTACCTGGTGTTTTGAGTAATGAAAGAGGAAAAAAATACAGGCGCCCTTGGGCGAACTACCTTTTTAGGAAGATTCAGATTTTTGAAGCGGGGATAAAAAATAAAAATAAATTAAAAAAACGATCTGCCTAAAGCAAACAGACATCAAAAAAAGCTAACACTGCCTACCGTTTATCTCAGGAATGTGTAAAGTAAAAAAGATGAAATGTAACAGAAGTGGCTGCTTATCCCCTTCAGCAAACTTTCGGCTGCTTTGCACACAAAGCACAATCTCCCCACAGACTTTCATTGATCTTCAAGTAAAAGATCTGAGGCTCTTCGAAAAGCTTCGGCTCGTGTTTGCCGAAGTAGGTCAGACTCCGAGGTCAGCTCTGATCGTAGCAAACAGCCTCCTTTCAGTTCCACTTTTTTAAAATAAAGTTTTCTATTCAACACGAACACAAGGAATCATTTCACTGTCGTGGTTTATCAACGCTCTTCTCTTACAGGACACGTTTTGTTCTTGTAGCCAAAACATTTTGTGTGAACGCTGAGTCGGCAATAACACAATAAGTGCTGAGTCAGCGTTTACACTATTGGTTTCCTGATTATAGTTTCTTCAGCCCGTTGACTTTTAGAATTTAAAGCTTTTACATTTTGTAAAATAATTAAGATTTTTTAATGTTTTCTGTTTCATCAAATCAAAAAGGATTTTTAACTTCAGCTGCTTTTAGCTTTTAAGTTTCTATTTTGCTCATTTTTTGGTTTTAGCTAATGTTTTGCTAATTCTAATACTGTTTTTCCTTCGTAAAACAAGCCCCAAAAAATCTCTCACAAAATGACCTCAAAAACTGTTGATTTTGGACCCGTCAAACATCTTCCCACACTTGTTCCAAATGCCTGGAAAATTTATTTCTGATTTTCTAAAATCAAACTTTTCCTGGGGGAGGGCCATCAGACCGCCCGGGTCGATCGCCTCACGCCTTCGGACAGTGGATGATCAGCCCTCTACTTTTTCTAAAAAGCCTCCTAATCCTGAAACCTTTGACTCTCCTGCTAATCGAGGTTTAGCAATAAAAAGAGGGTTTAGGTGGTAATAAATAACGGAGTCTCTTGCAGATGAAGCAAAAATAAGACACCAAAAAGATGTCCCTTAAGGAGACAAAGCCAGTGATGAAGAGGGGAATGGACTGCCAGATGATAAAGGCTTTGGACACACTCTAGTCAGCTTGTAATGGGAGTGTATGAGCTGCTAAAGCATGACTCAGAGCTGAAGGGTCACACTGGGGCCACGCCTGAAAAAACGCTGATTCCATTAGATGAAATGATGAATTATGATAATAATAATCATCTCACTAATATCTAATAGTTTCAGATAACAGGCATAATGCCCTTTAATGCCAGTGCACGTCATCTTGGAGGGAAACAAAGCGGGAAAATGAAACAAAAACTGATATCTGGAAGATAGCTAATGGAGAAGGACCTCCCTCCTCTCTTTGCTGGCCAGCTTGCTTGGTAGGTCAGTTAAAAATAGTACAAGTCTCCACAACTGAGGCTAATCTTTGCAGATAGGATGTGTGCAGCACAGCGGCGGGAGCAGCAGGGATGAATGTCGTCTCGGGCCGCTGCAGCAGAGCATGCAAACCTCTCCGACTGTCTCACACATGCAGAACATTTCCCAGAAACGGTCCTCCTCTGCGTTGCTGGCATTACTCCTCAGTCAACCGGCAATTTGATTCTTATCTCGCTACATGTGAGCAGAGGTAAATGGAGTTGCTTAGCAACTTCTCTCCACATAACCTTTATTTATTTTTTTATTTTTAAAAACACATTTCTAACCCCAAATAAGAACTCCCATACCTGAATATTAACCTCTCACTCTTCCAGAGATTCAGTTCATTTGTTATTTATCTTTGTTTCAAAAATCCAAACACAAAATCAACACTAAAACTAGCCAGACTACTGGGACACAAACAACTGTGGCATTTTAAACTTGATCTTTTAAGTTCATATCTGGAATCCCTGCCCATTAAAAAGCTTTTCCCCATTTGTAATTTCAGTCTCCTCGTATAACTCCATGAACAGCAGCGCTCCTAATTCTTCAGACTCGCGCCTCCTGCGGGAGCTCCGAGCGTGAAAAATCTAACAACCTGAGATCGAAACGATCAATCTTTTATAAATGCGCTCACGCACACAGTCGGCATTCGGCTGCGTTTCATTAGGGAGCGTTAAAATGCTCCATGTGGACACCATGAAGACTGTAGATTTACAGTATGTAAAACGTGGGTGACAGATAACGATAACCAAGTTCTTATCTTCAAAGCCGTGGGAGTCGTTACGAGCGACTGGGAGGTGTGTCAAAAGATTCGGACTGATGACAAAGCTCCCCGAGGGCTGCGCACCAGAATGCCTGAGCTAATTTCTAATTAGCAACCTCGACTGACTGCAGAATAACAGCCGATTTGGCCTCGTGTCCTCATAATGGATTCAATTACCAAAGAGTGCAGAGTGGAATTAAACCTGCATACAGCCAGACCACTAAGTTACAGCCCTGTGCCCGAGGTAAGTGGTGAGGTGACCACATTAAATACAGTTTAAACACACATAAACATGCATTTCCACTCATTCGCACTTTTTTTTTTTAATTACCTTAATCTTACAGTTGCATTATCTGAAAACTATTGATCAGTAAAGCTCAGAATTTTTTTCTTTTTATGACAAATTGTTGAAAAAAAAAAAGCAAAAGAACATGATCATGTGCGTTTATATGATTACTTATCTTGTAGGCCATATTTTTAGTTTAGTATGTTAGTTTTAACATATAAGTGCAAATAAAACAAATAAATACATTAAATCCCAGACAGCCTCAACACAACAGCTCAGTTCAGAAGAGTTGTGCATCTATCTCAATACGCTGCCAACAATTAGATTATTTAAAAATATATGAGCAGCAAAAAACTATACGACACGATACGATTCAACAAACAGATTCAATGAGGTGCGACACAAAAAAGATTTTGTCAGTGACAGACTGATTATTTACTAACTTATAACAAAAGAACCAGTTTTAATTTTACAGTATTGCATAAAATCCAACTAACAATTAACAAAATAAAAAAATTTAAAAGAAAAAGGTGTTTCCCTTTTCCAGTAACTCAGCAGGAAGCACCAAAATCGTATTTTCTACTTCATAAAAAAAAGCCTTTTTTACGGAATATTAGCATTTCCACATCAGACATACGCTTTTTATGTTAAATACTCTTTGATTTTGTTAATAATTATTTGATTATTGATCAAATATTCAACAAACAAACACCAATTTTGAAAATAAGTCATAAATAATGTACCTACAGTTCATGTTTCCTTTTATAATAAAACTCAAACTACTAAAATTATTAAATGTTTTTTAACTCAGGTCAATTCAACAGAGTATAATTCAATGTGATGTGTTTAACAAAGTCATAATTTTTATATATATTTTCATGAGATGACCATCCAGTTCTTCACATTTAAGAAGAAAAGTGTCAAAAGGAGGGAATGGATGTAGATAAATAAATGACAGGAAGATAATTCCTTTTAAAATTGGGGTTTAAACTTTTATTTAAGGTCACTGAATTTGGATCTCAAAGAGATTTCTAGTCGACACAGCTGTAAAATATCTAAAGTCTCTAAATTAATATTCCTTCACAGGTGACATCGAGGCGCTGAAGATTACATGTTTAAAAGAAAAAAAAGAGTTACACATCACCATTTTAAACTTGATCCAAATTTCTTTAGAAAATGAGAAAAACACTGAGTTCAGCCTGATAATTCGCCACAGTCGCACACAAAGGTTTGACAAAAAAAAAACCCGCCTGTTGAGAAAAAACATTCATCTACAACTGACTGTAAACTAGGGAAAAAAAAGTAAGTGGTTTTTTTGGGATAGCATTTATTTTGCTTTCTTCAATTTTATGCAAATGTTTCAACATATAAATGGTTGTCTGCCTGCTTGGCTGCAAAAACAGCAATCATCACTCCATGCCCCGTGGGCACAAGTGTGTAATGAGAACAGATCTACAGCAATAACACAGAATCTGAGAGTGCACACAGAGAGCCCCTGCATGGAGGCTTTCAGTGGCATCTTTTCGTTTGTTTGTATTCAACTTCCATTTCTCTCGTTGCCTAATGAGGCCATGAAATGTGTGTGGGGACGGGTGAGAGTCAGGAGTCAGGAGGATGCTGTATTAAAAATAAATAAATGTAAAATCTCCTCAGAGCAACTGACAAGATGGGTTTCAGATTTACTGTAAAAGAGGAGAAATATTAATGTGTTGCTGTCATCGTTTGTCACTTTCCAACAGCCACCATGTCAGCCGAGGTCAAACAAACTTGACTCATAATCAAACTGGTTAGAAGTCTTCCCTGTGCTCCTTTTCACTCAATGCCTTTCAGCAAAGCAAACACTGTGGCATCAAGGGACCTCGAGTATTTAGGTTTCTCTTTTTTTTTCCTCCCTCCTCCTCCTCAGAGCTGCAGGTGAACAAAGCTGCAGGGAACAGAGATAAAAGAAACTAAGAAAAGAGTAGACAGAGGTGAAGAAATTTGCAGCACTGTAGTTTAAATCCCAAAGGATGAAGGCTGAGTGTGGGGGGAAAATATAAAATAAAATAAAAAACTGGCAGTACTTACTATAGCTTCAGGTTCAGATAAATGAAGGAAGAAGATAGAAATGAAGGTCGGAATAAGACGCGAAATGAAAGTCGAGGCATGCACTACACAGGATATAAGTTCATTTAAATAATGACTCACAGCTGATGGAGTACCGAGCAGAAAGTCAGCTGTGCGTGATCAGAGGCGGTTTGCTGGAGCACAGTCGTTACAGCTGTGCATCTCACGTTAGCAGCAGAGCCCGTCCTGTGTCACAGCAGCTTAAGTTCAAGCCTGAGGCGCTGCAGCTTCACTGGCTTTCTGTCCAACCGGCTGACTGACTGAGTTCTGGGTCGGAAACAGTCGCCACGAAGAGCAAAGGGGCGAGAACAAACAGGACTGGAAAGCTCCGGGCTCAGACCGGAGGCTGAGGGACACTTCTTTTTTTTGTTTTTTTGTTTTTTTTTGTCATGTAATAATCGGGGCACATTTATCAAACTTTTTTTCTTTCCCCGTTTAGGAAAGCAGCAGGCGACAGACAGATACTCCAAACAAAGACTGGGATAAATTGACGGCTGTAACGTGAAAAAAAACACAGCTCAGCGGTAGTAAGGAACAAGAAGCAAGTCAACATCCTGCTGACAAAGAGAAATGATGTTTGTGAACATTGTTGGTGACAAAACAGACTGTTGACGACTTTCAATGCTCCTTTAAGTGACGATAAAGTTGATATCGCCATCATAAATCACCCGCCTGAGATGATTGAACATTTCATGAAGCTGGTAAAAATATACGTTAACTGAATACTTTCAAAGCGTTTCTGGTTTTCAGCATCGGTACACAGGTTTGACGTTCCATTGATAACATTCTGAGTCTCAAAAACTAAATAAAAATAATTCTGCGAACAATTAAAGACCTAGCATTCCTTGGAGTGCATATCATCCGCCGCTTTTTAAACCAAAGTTTTAGACTGAGATCATTTTACGCTGAGAAATTAGTTTTAGCCGTTTGAAAAGTAGCACTAAAGGTTTCATGCTATATTGTGATATTTCTCATGAGTACGGCACAAATCACTTCTCATTTTGCTTAAAAAAACTGAGCCTATTTAGTGAAGTCTCCTAAAGGAAATAAAGTTTTAATTTTTCTGTAATGTTTGATTTTGACGTGGAAGGAGAACATGAAACAGGACCAATCAGACTCTCTTGGATTAACCTGCAGCCAAGAAACGACATCAGATATCTGACTTGAGTTAATGTGCATCAGAGTAACACTGAGTCTGCTTTAATGTATATTAGTTTTTGCTTCAAAGCTAAATGTTTGTAGCTGTGTGATCAGGCTTATTAACTGTTATATTGGAGAAAAATTCATAACAAGGCATAAGAAATGAACGCTAATGATGATTATTTTTCTTTGTTTATTAAAATGCTTGTTCTAAACTATATAATCTGTAAATGGGAAAAGGTAATTAATATTTCTATATGAATGATTGGACATATTACATCTAAAAACAAGGTTAATTTGTCTATTTCTTCAGTAGATATGGATTAAAATTGGCCCTCGGCTAGGACCTCATTTTTGTGTAATTGAGTTTGACACCCCTGTGTTAGAGCTCAGAGTATCTGCTGTGAATGACTCTCAGCTACTACCACATGAAATCTTAGCTCAACATCTGTTAACGGACTGAGGTGGAGCCATTTTAGTGTAGTCCATTGTGGTGGCCATCTTGAACTGTACGCAGCCAATAATTACTTCCTGAAAGTTTCACTGAAAGCTGTTCAGAGGTTGATGAGACACTTTGTTGACACCAACCAGATTTTAGGCCAAAAACATAAAAAGCAACAGGTTGATCTCAAAGTAATACATCAGGGAAGTTGCTCAGCTCCCAACAGCTCAATATCTGTAAAACTGACTGAGTTTTAGTCATTTTTGTGAGGCCATCTTGTCTTGAGTTGAGTCGAAAAGTGAACGAGTTGTAGGTGTCAACCCAATGATTACTTTCTGGAAGTTGAATTAAAATCCGTTTATTCATGAGATAGTCTTCCTGTACTGTTAGCAAACAAAGGTGAAAAACAATATCGCCTTTCCACTTTCGGCAGTCTTTCATTACCATACAAACAAACAGAGCTAAACTCCTGAACCCAAGGCAGGTGGTGTTAATCGGTAAAAGAGGCCATCTTCGGTTGTTGGTTGGAGGAAAGTTGGAAATTACTGACCCTGACATTTCTCAACTCCACTACAAACCTGCAAAATCCTCTTTCCTGCACGCCCTGTGGGTTGCTTTTTCATTTCTCTACACGTTCAAACAAAAAATACCTTCCTGACAGTCGACAGAGAAACAACAATGCTGCTTTTACTACGATCCGGGGAAGACTGTAATATTTTAAACTTTGACAAATTAATACATAAAGTACACAGTGCAGAGAAAAAATGAAAAGTCATGTTTTAATAAAATGTGATTTGTGATGTCCTGACTCCAGGCCAGCGTCTGCAGACATCTTTATGTCCCAGTTAATGTGAGGCCTCAGAGCTCAGCATATTTCTCCGCAGCTGATGGGTCATCAGTGACTCAACATTCCTGCTTTCTCCGAGACGACGGTAAATTTCTGTAAATCTTTACCGATGCTTTATAACTGAAGCTAACACTGGTATCAGTCAGACGCAGATTTGACAAGAAGAGGTCCGAACCAAAACTAAACCGGAAAAATTACACTTCCTGTGAAATGCAGACTGAACGCTGAGCGCTGGAGACCAAGCTGAAACAGAGGGGATAAAGCTAAAGGCAGCAGAACACTAGCTAAAAGGAGCATAAGGCTAGCTCACAACTAAAGAAAACAAAACATAAGCAAAAAGTGGCAAAAAGCTAGGTATGTCAAAAAGTAGCAAAGGGCTAGCTTATAGCTAAAAGTAGCAACAGGCTAAAAGCTAAATGCATCAATAGGCTACCTAAAAAGAGGCAAAACAGTTGCCACAAGCTTAAAGTAACATCAAACTAGCTAAATGCTAAATGTAGCAGAATGCAAGCTAAAAGCTAAATGTAGCAATAGGGTACACAAACATAACAAAACAATAGCTACAAGCTTAAACTAGCAAAGGGCTAGATAAAAGCTAAATGAAGCAATAGGTTACCTAAAAGTAGCAAAACAGTAGCTACAAGCTAAATGAAGTCATTGCCTCAGTAAAAGTAGCAAAATACTACCTTAAAGCTAAATGTTTCAAACTTTAACTACAAGCTACGTGTAGCAATAGGCTACCGAAAAAGAGGCAAAACAGTTGCCACAAGCTTAAAGTAACATCAAGCTAGCTAAATGCTAAATGTAGCAGAATGCAAGCTAAAAGCTAAATGTAGTCATCGGCTAAGTCAAAGAAGCAAAACACTAGCTAAAAGCAAAATGTAATAACAGGCTAACTGAAAGTAACAAAAGACTGGCTAAAAGTATCAAAAGCCAAAAGCTAAACATTTCAAAACAACTAAAAGCTAAATGAAGCAATAGACTAACCAAAAGCTAAATGTAGTTACCTAAAAGTAGCAAAACAGTAGCTACAAGCTAAATGTAGTCATCAGCTCAGTAAAAGTAGCAAAATACTATCTGAAAACTAAATGTTTCAAAACTTTAACTAAAAGCTAAATGTAGCAATAGGCTATGTAAAAGCAGCAAAACAGTAGCTGCAAGCTTAAAGTAGCAACAGACGAGCTAAAAACTGAAAGTAGCATAAAAGAAAAGTAGATCCAGTACACCGAAGCAGGTTTTAAAGAGAATGTGTTTTTCTGGGGCAAATAATTGTAAATGAAGTTAAAGTTTTGGAAAAGGTTACAAAAATCAAAAGTCAGAGCCCCCATCAACGAGCTGAAGGTTCTGATATACGAAGAGCTAAAAACGGCACAAAGTATAGAGAAGACGTTAAATTGCAAAAATAAAACAACAGCTACAGCGTGACCGCTCAGCCAGCCTTCACACAAAAAGAGAAAACAAAGCTAACACTGAATTAATGTTGCATTTTTCAAAATGAAAAATAATCCCTCAGAGTTGTCAAGCTGAGCTTTATGAGACACTTCATTTCAGTTTTGTTGTGTTTCGTCCAACACTGCATTCAAGGTCAAAATAATAAAGTAATTTCACAATTTTATAGCTCAAAGAGCTCCATAAACACAGAAAATGACTGCAGAACACCCAACATGTTGGATCCTTCAGTGTTGTTCTGAGAATAAATTGAACATATTAATTTGCAGGTTTATTGATTTAATCAAAATCATAAAGACACTCACCAGGCAACGCTGCAGCTGCTCACTGAATAAAATTCAATTCATTAGCTTCAGAAAGAAATCCTGGAGACATACCACATATGCAATTTACCTTTTTCTGGTGAAAATAATCCTCTATACAATATCCAACATGTCAGTTTGATATAAGAGCATAATTATAAGTTTCAAACCAACAGAAAAATAAGCTGGTATTAGGTCACTTGTCAGCTGCAGGATTAAAGTAAAAAATAAAAATAAAAAATAGCAGAAATCTAGATTTTAGCTGCCAGATATCTTGGGGCCCATTTTCACACATGTACTTCATTTCTGAAATCTAAAAAAAATATATAAAAATAAAATTTCCAGAGGGGTGACATGTGTGGACCCAAATATACATGCCCCTTGGGGAGAATTTCCAGGCAGCTCTGCTGTAAATTCTCCGGAGGATTGCTGAGCAGGATAATGTGTGAATGTAGCAGCGAATCTTTACTCCAAGCATGGGAGAAATGAACAAAAAACACAGCATGGTTTGTTTTTTGTATGTTTGGTTATCGACCGACTAGAGAATACAGCCTCTCAGAGATGAGAATGCATCTCCAGGAAAAACTCTCATGGATTACTGCACGAGTGAACAGAAACTTAGGAAAATTAAAGCTTAAAGGAATGCATTATGCTCAAGTTTTGGACTAAAATCATCTTATGTTAAGAGTTGTGGCTCAGAGTATGGGTTCTCCCAGCTCCTAGCACATCAAATCTTAGCTCAATATCTGTAATTTAACTTAATTATAGCCATTTTTGTGGTGGCTAATGTGGATTAGTTGCGGCAGCCATGTTGACTCCAAAGTTAATCAGTTGTAGATGTACATCCAGTGATTAGAATCTTTACATTTCATTAAAATCTGTCCAGCAGTTCATGAGATAATTTGGTAACAGACAGACACACGAACACAAAAAAGTCTGCACAAAAACATAATAATGTAGAGAAGTTTTACAAAAGCTGCTAACCTGAAACAAGAGGGGGACTGGAGCGTCTGTAAATTGAAATTTACCTGAACTCTTCACTTTTAGAAGCTTCTAATATCCACATCCAGCCACCGACGACACTCTAACAAGGCAGTCCCATAATAACCCTTCCAAGCCATTTAACAATTGTGTAACTGAAACTGCAAGAGTAATTTCTTCCATTACCTTGACAATTCTGTTTGATCTTGAATTTCTCGCCCATGCTCCGACTTTAATTCTCACCTCTTTGTGTGCGAGTGCAATTAAGATGTCATCAGTGCTCTGATGGATCCAATCGTGTAGACGTTAAATGAGAACAAGCATGGGAGGGTTATTTCAGATTTCGCCTGGGCCTTTACTGGCAACAAAGCCTCTCTCCATCCATTCAGTCGTTCCCAGCAGTCTGTGGGTTTGAGGCTACGACACCAGCAGGAGGCGGGGGGGTCACTCTGTGTCTGACACCGACGGTCAGATACAAGCAGCTGCTGTTACCGTTTGGGCAAAACAACGTTAAAAAGCATGAATTCAGACACTTATCACCTATCGCACCTGCAGGAGACTCATCTTTATTAATGAATGTTGAGATCAATCTGGTCAATGACAGGGAAGAGGATTAGTATATGTGTGTGTCAGTGTGTATAATGGCTTTGATATCATGAGAGCGCACCAACAGGCCTGGAAATTAAAGGCGCCCGATCGCCAATTAGAGGTTTTCTCTGCCATCGAGCGCTTAGAGAATCGCTAACCTACTGCCAGGCTGGAGACCAGCAAATAGGTCAGTCACACAACTCAATCAGTTCTCTCTTTTCACTTCACTTTCCCTGAGTGGAATGTTTTCTGTCTTTACCTGTTAGTATCCTCACAGCTAGCAACTATAGGTTATATGTTTTATATTCAATATATTTTAAGTAAAATTTGAAAGGTTTAAACTTGGTTTTTATTCATAAAACTTTAAACGCCCAATCTATACCTTAGTTAATGTCACTAGAGTAAATCAACATGTTTTATAGTACATGTTGATGCTTGAGTGCAAGTAAATTGTCGCCTCCTCAACCTCATGTTCACTGAGGAGGGAAATAAAGTGTTTAGAGGATGATTGTCATGGATAGATGGATAGACAGAGTGCTGAAAATAAAGTTACAGATTTACCCAAATGACTATTAACCTAGTCACATGAAATTTTATTAAATAAGATTTGTATGAAATACGCACAGGCTATTTTTGTCTCTCTATATAGTTACTACCTGTCATGTATTTCTGTACACTGTGGCCTTGGCAGAGGTTTGCACTTTTCGAGTGCTTCTAGTTTATTGTTTTGTTTTTTTTTAAATTAAGTTTCTCAATCAAGAAACTTGATCTTAGAGCCCGGCCAAAGAAACTGTTTTTGGGTAGATAAACTTTGCAAGCTGCCAGGCCAGCAGAGCCAACTGACTTTAAAGTTAATTTCCAAACCCTGACTAAGGAGTTGCTGGTAATTGCTGTACTGCTGCTTCCAATGTGAAATTTGTATAGCGTCCATCCATCCATCCATCCATCCATCTTCTGCCACTTCTCCGTGGTCAGGGTCATGGAGGCTAATAATCCAGGAAGAAAGCCCAGACATCCCTCTCCTCAGCAACACTCTCCAGCTCCTCCTGGTGGATCTCAAGGAGTTCCCACATGGGAGAAGAGACTTAATCCTTCCAGCAGCTTCTGGATCAGCACTGGGTTCTCCTCCCAGTGGGATATGTCTGGAAAATCTCCAGAGTGTATTAAAAACACTGCTGAGCACGTTCCTGAGTACTGGTATTGTGAAAACCATATTATTCAAAATAATTGTTGATCGTTTTGGTTAAAAACCCATTTCCACGAGTTGTGAAAGTGCTTTGAAATCTATTACCAGTGTCCAAAAACTGTTGCATGTGTGTATTTGTCAGTTAATTTCTTTTTCACATAATGCAAAACAGATCACTAATTTTAACAACAAAACAAAACACTAACAAATGGACATTTAAACTGTGGTCGAAGGCGTTTAAAAGGCACAGTGATGGGGGTACTGTGCCTACCAATCAGTCTTTCCTATATGTATGCATACAAACATCCTCATTACGCCACCCTCCATTGGTCACAGTGGGTTCCAGATGGTTCCTTTAACAGATGAAATATGAGCTTATCACACAGCTATGATCACTTATAAATCAAACAGAGAAGGATGCAATGGGGTTACAGAAAGATAAGACACGAGATGACGGGAAAAAAAGAGAAACTGATGGAGGAATGGAAAGCTATAGACATATGAAAGGCGTACAACCATAAACCTATGGGGAAAACTAAAATAAAATCTAAAGCCAATTAGAATAATGTCGGTATGTTGTGGAGAGTACTCTATACTGTTCTAGGAACCTTAATCAGTTTTGACTTCACGTATGGAGATAAGAACCATGACTGATTGAAGCACCATAAATTATTATGCACTTCAGAGGTGCCATAACAGCGTGGAGTTATACTCGAATATCAATACAACCTAATGGCACGTCTGATCAAAGGAATGAATTCAGGAAAACAAAATCCATATGTACGGTCTGAATGCACAAGCAAACATTTATTACAGGATAAAGCAGCATACCTGCCTCCTGGCACTCATATTAGGTGCACCTTTGTGTTATTAAGTTTCTTGTGTCAGCTCATTTCCTGCTTGGCTTCTCGCCTCTCCAGGAATTATTCTGTGCCATCTTTAACCTCCACTTCCTGCCACTCACAGGAAGTTCATTTATCCGGAGGCAGAGCGGAAAGACAGCATGCATGATGAAAGCGTTGACAGCGGGGCCAAAACAGGATTGTTTAACAGAATAGAATAGAAAGAGCAAAGAAAACCTCTTAAAATGTTGTCATAGAGATAAAAGATCTTGGACGTGCTGAGACGCTGACATTCTTCCCAAAAAAAGCAGCAAAAAACAAAAGTCAGCTCACTGAGCCAGCACTAACCATTAACACCCAGCTCTGAATTAGACACAGTGGAGAAGAGGTGTCACCCAGCACTGCTGTGAGCCAGACAGAGATGACAGCGCTGAAATAAAAATGTCATCTCTTCTCCGACTGCAAAAAAAAATAATGTTGTAAACAGTCAGTGGTCCACAGAGACATCTAATCCCAGCACAGAAAAGTGCAACACGGCTCACACCTGAGCAGCTCCCGTGTCCTCGACTCCCAGCTTCCCCTCAGCATTCATCATGTGTAAGCAGGCATGCAGTCAGGTCAGCCAAGCATGTGTTAACAGTGCAGGGACCGAGAGGCGCCCGAATTATCACCACATCCTGTGCCATCATTAGTGAAGAGACTAACATCCACAGTTTCCACTTTATAACACCGAAGAGATAAAAGAACTGACATGCATAACAAATATTAAAGGTCAAGGAATGCATATCACCCTCTATCTTTCATGCCTTTTGTCAAACCTTGAAAATATTACGCTCAATATCATGTGATAATGCAAATTCTCCTGATCTCATATAATCTGTCAGTGCTCCAAGTATGTGTTAATTAGGATTTGTCTTTTTGTAATTAAGTGAGTAATGGTTTGTCCTGTTAAATGTCAGAACATAACAGAGAAAAAAATGTCAGAATCTCTCCAGGCGTTAGTTTTACTTAACGATCTGAAGAAAAGAAACTCTCTGTTACAAACATCTGATTAGAATTCTAGCTAGTTGTCTGAAAATGAGGTAAAGGGTTAATGTTCTGGTCGTTTTACACGAAACCCAAACAGACACGAGGAGGAAACGATTTAAACCAATGCACTGCTTTAAGTGCACAAACATTTTTCACTGACGGCATTAATTTGTAAAACCATCGATTTTCTGTCACTCAGCTTTTCAGGAAAAAGGACATAATGACCTCTTTCAGTCCCAAGCCCAAAAAACAACTGCTATTCTTTTTTTTTTTTTTTTTAAAAACAACTTTTGCAGCCAGTATAAAAAAGGTTACCAAGCAGCACATCTAGTCGAGCAAACAAAAATAAAAGAATGCCCCAAAATAATCTTCTAGAAGCATTTTATATTATTAGACTCAAATATTGGGTTCTTATTGTTTCATTTCTTCACAGTTTCTAGGTGTAGTTGCAGACAGATTTCACACTAGTTGGTATCTCATTTTTCCTGCACCTTTTTCCCCTCCGTTCATGTTTTCTCACCTCAGACCTGCTCATAACGCCCGACAGCCTGTTGGCTTTTCCATGCCGGTTGCTGTGAATGATTTAACATATGCCCGGTCATGTCCCGGAGCGGCGAAGAGGAAAAGAGGAAAATGCAAGTTTCATTACGCCGCTGCTGAGCTGTAGGCAAGTAATTATACTCATGCAACAGAATATTTCACCTCCTCTTGTGGACAGCCAGATTGAATAGCCCTAGCTCTACCTACTTGGCAAAAACTCTTATTCTGGAGGCCACAAAAACTATATGTCATGGCTCAAAGTACTTTAGAAGTCTTTATTGTAAGGAAAATACAGGTAGAAGAGCAAAAACCGGAGACAGTTAAATATTTCTTCCGTCTGTCAGACGATAGAAGAGTTCTCTTTGCTCTGGACTGAGGTTGACCTGAGGTCAGTATTTTCAGGGAGGTACATCTGTCCACATTTTTCCCCACAGGATGTAATGCTAACAGACAGACAGCTGCAGACTGTGCCTCACTGAACAGGGCTTAAAGGTTAGGATGGTCATGTTTGAGTGATCGTGTCACTGCGGCAGCCATGTTCGGAAATCACAGCAGAGAACGCACGGAGGAGGATTGAGTCCTGTCATCCAATCCGGTGGCATAAAGGTGAGACTGGACGGTTTTCTCTCAAGCCTCAACATGCCTATTAAAGGTCAGAGAACATCTTCAGCAGCAACACAACATACTTTATTCGTTTTTAGGACTTTTTATGATTAAACTAATAACTAACGACAATGAATCAAAACTGATAGGTCTTTGTGAACAATTTTTGGGACTGAAATGTTGGACTTTCTTTAATAAATCAACGTGCAGAAGTTGTTTTCTTTTGTTTTGACAGTATCTCAGACAGATCTGATTCCTTTCACCACATGCAAACAGCACGCATATTGTAGTTCAACTAAAAAAAAAAAAGAGATATTGACCAAGATGACAAAGAGATTGAATTTTCTTCTTTCGTGATTTGAGTATCTGTAGCTGGCGTAAGACTGGTTATATATCCAGACCAGGATTTCTGTTCCAATCCAAATCATTTATTATCTGGAGACTCCTAAGCCTCAGTCTGATACTTGCCTGTTTCCTCAGCACACAGCTGCAAATCACACAGTACATTAAAAATGTCCAAACTAATGCCACTGTTTTAGACAGTTACAGGGCTAATTTATAGTTTGTCTCCTCTTATGCACAAGGCCAGTGAGTCATAAATTCTCTCATCTGTATCAGTTCAGAAGGGTCCATTGGGTCCCTCTCCAGCCACTGCCTAGAGCCAACATTTGTAAACACACGGCTGAGCGTACAGACCACACATACACCAGGACAAATCTCTTCAGGAAAGGAAAAAAAAAAACAAAAAACATCCCTGAAAATGTTGACAAGCAGAAAAACTACTCATGCATTTATTTCCAGGAGAGAATCTAAAAGAGAAACACTGTTTTTCCACAACTCTACAATGTTTTACACTTACCCACAGTTCCACACAGTCTGTCATGATCAGATGGGAGAGAAGTTCCTCATGCACATCCACCTGAAGTGCAACCCTTAAATCAACCATTGCTCTTTTCATTCCTTTTGCATCTTCAAGCAGAATGCTGTGAACACAGCGTTTCTCTACTTCCTGTGTTCCTGTGTGGCATCTCCTTGCCTGCTTTATGTGATCTGCTGTTTTGGATCTACAGAACGACGGGGACGCAGCACATCATGCATGCCTCTCTACACTCACTGATCACTGAATTGACAAATCAATCATCTGAAGCAACACTGGGGGGAAAAATTCAATTCCAAGTGTTTGTAGTGAAGCTAATAATGAAGATCTCAGGTAACACTGCAGACAGGATCTTGCTTCCATTAAGCTCCAGTAGGAGACGATCAAGTGCTGAGGGGATTATTTCACCTATATTTCTTTTTCTTTATAACTGCTCCCTAAAAACTTATATATTTAAAGACTTTTTTAGAGTCTGCTGACAACAAACTTTAAGTTGGGTTTCAATCAAGTGGTTAAGGACATAAAAAGCTTCATTTCTGCTTTGATTCGGAGCCCAAGTTCAGGGTTGTCCTTAGCTCAAATCAGCTGAGTGAACTCAAATCCAGCCAAACGTTTCAAGCTTAGATGTCTGATCAAAGCTCCATCACTGCTGCCTCAAAAGAAAACACTTAAGCTGCAGAAATTACAAGCAGGAGTTGGACCGCTTGCAAGCATTCTGGTGTAGCCCAGTCAGTTGTTTAAAGAAGTTATATTATGGTGCAGCTGAGAGGTCAGGAGCTGAAGTAACCTCCTTGATCCTCAGATATAAAAAGCCCTGAAAAGGATCCTGATCAATACTTGATACTGGACAAGAACCGGCCCCCACTGGTTGTAGCTTATTTCCACTGGGGACTGTGCCAAATGGTCGGTATAATGTGCAGAAAAGTGTGTTTAAGATATGATCACATCGTAGATTGTAGTTTTTTCCAGTGTCTTAAAGCAGAAAATGGATCAAGTTTAAATCTATTACAATAATGGGAAAAGATCATATGCACAGTATAAATTTGTTCAGGTTTCTTCAGTAGCAGTCTGCTTTTTTCCCCTCCATTATTAAATTTGGTCAGTAAATATGAGTTAAATACATATGCAGGTCAACTCAAAGGGAATTAGTATTCTGGAGAGCTTAGTTCGACATCCCCCTAAAGTTACTAAAATAATTACTTCTGACATGATTAATGCTTTAAATAATTTGACTCTCGTTGCCAGCAGCTCTATATATCTGTGGATGGAAATAAAACCTTACACATGAGCAACCGTTGAAAATGATCCAGCAAAAATTCACCCTTACTTTGAAAAGTCCGATAAAACTAACAGAAAGGAGAAAAAATTCAGAAAACACAGGAGGAATATTGATGGTAACAATACTACAGTGGAAACGGGGATTCATTTATATGCTCAGGGACATAAAGTATATTTACAGAGATAAACGTATCAGAACTCTGACCTGATAATTACTGCCCCCTTTTAGTTACAGCGTCACAACTTCAATTTACAATCTGGCATGGTCCATGTGGTTTAGGCAGTAAACGATTTAAGTTATAATGTTCTCATGAACGTCATTCAAAGGGGGAGTTTTTATTCTTGTCATTTAGTTCAACAGAGAGATTATATGAACCAAGAAGCTGCTGTGATCTCTTGTCCCCCCCTGAAAATAATGACAAAATATAAACATTTTTGGTTTTCCAAATTCACAAATCTGAACTACAACTCAAGCTATTCCAGGAAGAAATTCCTTCTCAGACAAAACGAGTGATCTGCTCTGATCCATCTGCCCAGATAATTTGTGGTCCGATGCTGTGTAATGAGCTGCTGCTTTCAGAACTGACATTTTTTTGCGGTGGGGGGTAAATAGTAAGGAATGATGTACAGGTATGGCTTTTTTTTTTTAATCATTAGCAGGCCAAACTGTCACACAGAGTTAAGAAGTGAATGTGTGCGAAGTAAAGCAGTGAGGGGAAGCAAATTGGAGCTATGCAGATGAAATGAGCAGAGGTCAGACGGTGGGTGAGCGACTAATTATGGCAGAGTGCTTTGGACTAATAGGATCTGAGCCTGTGCACTGGGGTCAGGTCCTCTGAGAACAAAATGATGATCAGTTCAGAGACCAGACGATACATCTCCCTGCAGGCAGACCCCTGACTCTAATAATACCATTATACAAATGCTTCTCATTTCGAATCCCTTATTCATTCCTCACCTTGATCACTTCTCTTGTTCGGCTAGCCAAACCTCAGCCGGTATTTTTTTCCTGTTTTCACCTCATTCTGCTCTTTGTGTTGCCTCTCACGCCGGCGGTGTTGAATTATTGATGGGGCGTTGAGCTGCAGTTCGGGTTTGTGTTGCTTTTAGCCTTCTGTTGTCATGCTGTGACTGTGCACCCAGATGCAAGTATGCATATGTGTTTGGCTAATTAACCCTGATGGTGGATCCCAAGAAGACTTCTTAATCAGAGAGCACTTCTACTGCATGTTGAGGATCAGGAGTACATGGAGAAAATGCAAAGGAATACAAGAAAAAGCTGATTGTTATGGACAACAACCAAAATTATTATTTGCAAGAGTCAAGTTTTAAACTCATTTGTTATAAACTCCTACAAATGGTTGCATAACAATACTTTTTCCTTGTAAAAACATACACAATCCTCCAGAATATAATGAGCATGCTTAAAAAAGGGACTAACTGATGCAAGAAATTTGTATTTTATTAAATGCTCATTTGAGACAGTATCAATACCAACAGAGCCATCTTATATCTCCTCCATCACCTCCTGAGCGGGTTGTTGCCATCAACATTAAACTAACTTTTTTTCCATCATTATAGTTTTTATAAGCGCAGTGACTATTAAGTCCCATTTCGCAACCATTTGTGTTGCATTAGGAGCTTAAGCGTGACTTGAAAATATGATACGAGGTTTCTTTTCAATTTTTCCTCTTTAACTATCATCATTTATTTTATGAAACACCAAAAAGCAGCCAGAATCTGTGTGCCTGTGTCTTGTGTGAGTGAGACGGCACAGTGTGTTCAGTCTGGAACAAGCTTTTTGTGTTGCCAATAAAACAAAGTTAAAAACTGTAAGTATTTAGACTGTCTGAATCAACAATCTTAAGTGTCTGATAAGGGTAAGATATTAAATCAGCTGGTGATTTCAGTCCTATAGGAGGCAAAGATTAAAAAATATTGCAAAGCAACATTTCCACAGTTAATTTAGTTCAATATTTACAAATAAATATTCCCTGTAGATATCAAACACAGGAAATTAAACAAAATGTTCTTGAAGTACAACGATACGACAGAAACAGCTGCATGGTTTGCAGTTTGTTCACCAACATTTTAAAGAAATTAATTTGTCTGCAGAAGACACTAAAGCTGGGTTCACACTGTGCAGTTTTGGCTGCAATGGAGAAAATCTTTCATTGTGAAAGAATCCTAAAAAAAAAAAAAATCTTTGGTCTTGAGCAGAGGTCTGTGGTCACTGTTGGCTGATTTAACAATCCCACGTCAGACGTCAAACAACCTAAAAACATGTTTGTTTTTTTAAATTGTGCAACAAATTTCTTTTTCCAGCCATGAGTGCTTCCACAGCTGCCTCCTTTTCCTCGCCCTCCTCTCCTTTTTATCCAAATCTAATAAAAAGCTTTAACGCCAACGCTTGTTTTCCACTCGTTGGCTTTTTAGTCCTTTGTGACGTACGCGATCCTCGGCAGCAGCCTAGAAATTGGACAGTCCGGCATCTATTAAATCAGTGTGATGGGTGTTGCTATCAAGCTCACAGTGTGACACGTTCCAGTCCTTTAAGAGGTTTCTAAAACTGTACAGAATTCAAGTAAATATCTGAATGTCAGAAACGTGTTTTTTTGCTTATTGAAAGCAACACTTTTAAACTGATAACTTAAATCAACACAGAACTCAACGCAATAACATCAAATGTAGAGAAGTCCAGCAAGCTGTGTTGGACTATGATGAGTTTTTAAAAAATCAAAACACCAACTTGAAGGCAGGCAAATATAGAGAGCAAATTGTGCTTCCAGTTTAAGAAATGTTAATTAAACTTGATGTGACAACTGACTCTTTCGTCTGTTTAACAAGTGGCAAAAAGGAAAGGAACTGCTGCTAAAAAAAGAAGTGTCAAATTATTCACATTTACCCATATTTAATGTGATAAAATCTAATTGTGTAGCGTCTGTCAGTGCACAAAAACACAAAATAAGTAAAAAAGTTGACTTTAAATAGGAAGAAAGAGCTCACTTTTTAAAAAAATTAATAAATCTCCTTTAAAAGTACGACTGGACCAGAGTCCTTTGTACAAACTGGGCTCAAGCTTTCATCAACTGTACTCCATAAAAGGATCTTGCAGAGTTTTCAGATCCCTGTCGGCTCACAGAAACTTAACTACAGACTTCCTGGGACACAACACAATCAAACAGGCTGAGAAAATCGACTCCGTTGTCGTTTCCACGGGTGCTTTAAAACGGCACTTTTCTGTGTAAAAAAAAAGAAATATTTTCCCTGAATAATTAGAGCAACACGGAGTATAAAATACAACCATGTCTTCCTATTAAGGCCCGTTTAAAATTTAATGAAGAGTCTATATGCTAAATGCTGATTTGTTCGCGGAGAACATCCCACATAAAGCAAGCTAATGTATTCCTTTAGTCAAGCGGCACTTTTACATCACGCTTCTCATTTCACAACCAGCCAGCTAACCCAACTTCATTGACACATATCCAGAGATCTTGCTGAGCCAAGACATGAATATGCAAAAAAAATAAAAAAAGTTTTGATCCGATTTATTTCAACCGCTGTACTCCCGAAGAAGAGAGTTTTCTGCTAAGATTCTGAAGGCAACATCAGCTTGAAAGAGACCTTCAGATATGACAAATCTCCAGGGAGCCCGTTTCCCTGCAGCAAACAGCCCAAAATTAATTACTCTGCGCAATTTCAATGAAGAGGACAAAAGTACAGGCTACGGATGAAAACAGTTTAATATGGAAAAGCCATACTGAACTGCTGGAATGTATATCGACTTACTGATTCTGACACGGAGCCAAGGAATGAGCCATATGCTGCCGTTTCCATCAGCGGAAGAATTCAATCACATTTTCTGCAAGTCTCAATGTTTCCTTCATTTTGAAGCAATACTTAAAGTGCATGTTTTAGGGATTCTAATATGAATATAGTAACATTTCAATCCTAACACAGGGACAATTGTTTTATTACATATTCTAATGAAAAGAGGTTAATGCTGGTAAGGATCCATGATGGATGGAAGTTTCTAAGATATCAGGAACTTCTATGGTTCTAATACATTGTTAAATTATGATTTAAGCACACTAAGGCACTCAATGTGGCAGAAAACTTTAATGCTCAAAACTGAAAGGGTGTAAGTTCATCACAGACACTGCCAGGAGGACTGTGTCATGACCACAGTGTCCATTTTGATTCTTCCCAACCCACCAAATAAAAAAAATATTAAAATGACTGCAACTCAGTCAATTTTACAGATACTGGTCCAACATTTGGTGTGACAGTAGCTGAGAGTCATCCCAAACACATGCTCCGAGCAATAACAAATCTTTGCAGCCGATTATCTGCCTTCCTTTAAAGAACGCCACTTTAATCAAGAATGTATCTGTCACAAATTCACACAACTTATTAGGTTTTCCTTGGTTTGTTATATGGGTATAAGAGACGGTAAGGTCTGAAATCTGCAAGTAAAACAACAGTATCAAGTTATGGTATATCTCTGTTAGGATTTATTGCAAAATAGCAGGTCAATCAGTTAGAAAACTGGATCTTAAATTACTCAAAGCAATGGAGAACCTGAGGATTATTCTGCCTCACCAGCAAGTAAAAAAAGCCATCTTCAAACATGAGCTGAATTTCCTGCTCTCCGATGTTTGTGAAGTAAATCCACTCCCTTTGCTCTGCACAGTTTGTTCACCCTCTTTGGGAAATGGTATTATAGACGAGTCAACATCAGGACGGAGAGCGTCCCATTGGTTTATCTTGGTGGGTGGCTCTAAACACTCATCAGCTGCACAAGAAACCTGTCTCCTTGTGTGTTTGCTTGCGTTAGTTTATCCATTAAGCTGATTAAGGCTTTTGTAGAAATGTATAATAATGTCAATAACGCTCTTTGGATTAGGAAGAAATAAAAATGATTGCATTCTGCTCTGTTAGTTGACTTGTTGGAGACTTTTTTCCGCTTTCCTCAAAAGTTACATTTTTTTTAATGCAGCATAACCCACAGTGAACTGTAGCTACAAAGCTGACCCCATTCTACTTAAAAATATCTGATTTAACCAAATCATTACATACACGCAATGAAACAATGGTATTTTGATGCTGCAGAGAAAATTTCTCATTTTTCATGCCACAAAAAGAGTCAAAAGTCAGGGTCAACCTACAGCCTCACAGGAGCTGCTTGGAAGACGCCTGAACTCAGAATATTTAAAAATTATCTGCACGGCTTAAAAAAGGTTTCCCTAATTTATGTTTCAGTTGGACAAAGTTTGGACTCATCTCTCTCCTATCTGTAAAGTCGTTTTTTTGTTTTTAGACAAAAGTTACTTTAAAAAAAAGAAATAATAGATCATTAAGAGAAGCAGGATTTTCACTGTAACAAAGAAAATATTTTAAATCTTGGGCCACTCATATTGAATATAGAGTCCTCCAAAGCAAAGTAAAGAAAATCTACCTTAAAAAAAAACAATCTTTCCTCTCAACTGATTTAGTTTTTTTGTTTTTCTTGGCTTGTACAACCTACAAATCACTACCACCTGCAGGCATTTGTACGCCCACACATTCCCACCATCAAAATAAAAATTATTCAATATTTTGCTTGCACTTGAGCAGCCACAGTCATCCTGAAAACAAATAAGCAGGTGTTCCTGCTGACCCACTCCAATCTAATATATTTCTCAATTTGGAAGACTGAACCTTGTTAACTTGCACTTTTGTTAACAGCAGCTTTGCTTTGAGGCCAAGCTGCATAATTTCAGAGAAAGTCTTAAATTTATTCACTGGAAAAAAAATTTTTTTGCCTGTTTATTGAAATAAAGTGCTCAAGTAGAGCAATAATTAAAAACCCATCCATCCATCCATTTCCCATCCACTTCTTTGTGGTAGGTTTGCAGAGGCAACAAGTCCATGAGGGAAACCAAGACATCCGTCCGCCCAGAAAAACGCTCCAGCTCCTCCTGAGGGTTCCAAGGTGTTCTCAGCCCAGAGATGTAAGCTATAATCCCTCCAAAATGGGATTATAATTAAGTGTTTAGTCAAGTGGATGCTGGCGCTGTCCCCGAAGTGAATGGTTTGTCAACAAACCTTGTTCATCCATTTTCTGTCGCTTTTCCATTGTCGAGACAAGGAAACATCTCTTTCCCCGGTGTTGCACCATCTCCTCCAATAGGTTCTGGGTCTTCCTGTGGGATGTTCCTGGAAAACCTCCAGAGGAAGATCCCTAGAAGATATCCTAATCAGATGCCTGAACCACCTCAGCTAACTCCTTTCAATGAGGAGGAGCAGCTCTACTCCCGACCAAAGGATGGAACTCCTCCTCCCATCTGTAAGGCTGAGCCCAAGCAGCTGCTCATGCCTAAGATCTTGTTCTCTGTCATGACTCATATCTCGACCATAAGTGAGATTTGGAGACCAGATCAGAGCATCACCTTCATTACTATGAACAAGACCCCAGTCCATCAGTCTTCCACTCCATCCTGCCACCACTTGTGAACAAGACTCCTAACTCCTCCACTTGAGGCAAAAACACCCAACTCAGAGAGACCACTCATCTTTTCCACAGCTGAGAACCATGACCTCAGACTTGGAGGATCTGACTCTCATTCCAGCTGCTCCACACTCAGCTGAGAACAGCGAGATACCCTCTTCTCCACGACTGAAACAGGAGATCCTGTCCATGAAGAGCAAAAACAAATTAAAGACGAGGAGCAGCCCTGGCTGTTATGTAATGAGCTTGACTTTCTGCCAAAAACACAGGCACAGTTCTTGCTTTGCTTGGGCTATACAGGGGACCAGATAGCTCTTAAAAGGAAACTTGGCACCCCCTACTTCCACAGAACGCCTTGGGAAACACCAGCCCTCTCCAAATCCACAAAGCACATGAGGTCCGGACTGCCATCTTGCCATGACCTCCTTAGCAACTATGCAAGGGTGGAGATCTGATCCACAACCCAGACAAAAGCCACACCGCTCCAACTGGGAACTGAGATGTTTAGAAGTGTGGCACGAGTCGAAATGATGAAATGGCGACGATGCCAAGCAATACATTCAGACCTTAGCCATGACGCAACCTGAAAAAAAAAAGGTTTGAATGGTTCAAACCAATATGATTGAGCTCTCAAGCCTCTCAGAGGTAAATCATTTTCCATGCAAACTAAACGGTAGTGGTGTACATCCCCCCCCGCCCCATCTCTTCAGATGCTGCTTTTCAGAACAGGTGAAACTATTTATACATCCATATTTCAAAAGACAGAGGAATTTATTTTCACCAAGTTTGATAAAAACAAGTATGAGCAAAAAAAATAAAAGAAAGGCATCCTCCTTAACGGAAGCGTGAATAACTTTCAAGCATATTGAAAACAAAACACCAATTTATCAGAACCTCTTTAGTTTAAAACTACTTTAACACAACAAAGCTTGCATTTATTGTTTCACACGCCTGACAGTTGAGGAAATACTGAAGCCAAACGTGTCGTTTCTGAACTATAAAACTGGGTATTAAAGGCATTCAAGTCGACTTTTGTAAGCTTAACTGAGCAACTATTCAGCACATTTTAAGTTTAAACAGCTTGTACAAAAACAAAGGGTTCAGAAACGCTTTGAGAAACAGCAAAGGGAGAATCGGCTTTGGCAACATGCATATGTACTCAGATCTCAGGCCACGTGGAACTGGAGGTTAATAAGATAACAGCTATAATGTTGAAACACTGTACCGTCAAAGAATTCACTCAAAATGCATCCATCTGTGCCAAGTGAGGTACTTAACTCCATTCAAGTGCAAACAAAAACATATTTCCTCTTCCACTTTATGACCATTTTCCTCTCAGACTCTGTCACAAACAAACAAAAACTGTAGAAACAGCCTGCTCGTCTTTGGTCCTCATTAGTAGGCATGGCCCCCAATCTTGCTTGCACACTCCGCCGTTCAGACTAAATGAGAAAATTAATGAGCTGGGGTGAGCCAGAGGGAACACCACAACCTTCAGTGCCTCTGATTCCTCAGTTCACTCGTTTTACTCACCACCCATTACGTCTCCAACTCTCCTACTTTCATGCAGCTGCTGTCGCTGATACCCATCTCGACTCTGCGAATGCTTCTTCAATAAACAAAGGCGATGCTGTAAAACCTGACCCCTGCCTCCTCTGTCGTGCTCATCTCTCTCACTGTTTGGTTGGGAGAACACTAGGCAGTACAAAGATGTGGGGAAAGGGAATAATCACAAAGTTGGGCAGCTGCAGAACTGTTGTTTGGTTATTAAGTGCTCTTAATTAAACTGTAAGAAGATGCCTTCAAGCAAGAAGTAAACACAAATGAACATTTCCAAAAAGTCTGGGTATTCAACTGCAACTTTGTGAAAGGCACAATAATTAAACACAATAGAGACTCCCCGAAGCTGAGCCACCCAAAATGTCAATCCTGTTTTACACATTTTTTAATAAAAGGAAGAATTTCAGAGTTTCTCCAGCCTCAAAGACACAATCTTCTCATCTGCGGCCAACATTCAGAAGCTGGCTCAAACATCTGTAGAGATGTCTAAACAGACATCTGCCTCACCTACATGTTTGCTTAATGAGCCAGAACAAGGCAAATGATTTGTCTTTTAATCTGCCTTCCTCTGTAAAAAGAAAAAACGACATGCCTTCTGCAGCGTTAAAGAGACAAATTTAAATCATCAATACTGATAATCTTAGATACACTCCTCCACTTCATGGTATTGGACACAACGAAACATTCTGCCTTTTCTTGTTGTTCATTTTCCACAGCAGCCATCATCAAACAGCTAAAGTTATCAAGCCAAGGCCGTTTCAGTGCATAAAGAGTATCTGCAGCAGCGCACATAACACGTCCTTGTTTTATAAGGTAATTTACAAACCATTCAAACAATTTAAGTGTCCGTTTCCTCCTCAAGCTAACCCATTCTAGGCTGCACACACATCCTTGGGATATAATTTTTTTATTTTTAGCCATTAGTTGTGAAGCATTATATATGTTATGTTGATGAATAGTAAACGAGCTGGCAAACAGCCTTCATAAGGCCTTGAGACTATTATTCTCATGTGAGGCGCTTCGGTTTTAAACATGTTTAAAAAATTCATGTGACGACTCGTGTCTCGAAACGGTCGTAACGTCATTGTGGGAGCTTCTAACCAGACTCGAGGGTGACTTTCAGAAAACTAGCCGCTCAGAACGCCCGAGCCTGATTTCCATTGCTTGTTCTTTTTTTTGCGGGGGAATCAAAGACTTGCGGGGCTAAGGTGATCCCTATATGAGAAAGCATAAATAAAGAGCAGGAGGAATTTATAAGCAGCAGCATTAGAATGCTCCTGATGCTTTTCTTATGCTGGTTTTAATAACCAAATGGGTCCAAAAAGGGACGCACTGCAAAGCTCCAGCAAGTACACCGAGGTTTTATAAATCAGCCTGTAAAATAAATAAACCGTGATTGCATCCTTTGCTGTTTTTCTGCGCAATGCAGTTATGAGATCAACTGATATATTAGCTGAGATTAGATCCTAATACATTTTAAATTCAGAGGGCTGATGGTGGAAGGGGGGGGGAATTTATTCGTAAATAGATGGAGACGGAAAACAAACTGTTATAAGCGAGCAGTGGGACAGACATTATTGCCAAAACAATATAAATAAAAGATATTAAACTGACCATTTGGGTTCCAAATGATAATTGTTTCACTCGGCAGTAGTAACTTATTAACAGCAGAACCTGAATCCATATTGGAGCTTCGTGTTAACACATGGCTTTGTAGAAGAAACGTGATGCTGCTCAGCGCCTGTAAATAATAGATGCATTTAAGGTTGTAGACTGAAACACCGAGTAGATGTGTCAGATTCCAAAAACAATGAAAAAAGGCTTATAAATCAATACTGACGAGCTGAAAGGAACTTTCGTCATTTGGGAGTTTGTATCATATTTATTTCATTCTCTTCCTGCTTTTATTGTTTTTTTTAAAAAGTGAACACAAAAGCATTTTATCTCATAAGTTTATCCAAAATCCTCACTTGGGCATGTCATTTAAATATATATATGTTTGTTACACAGAATATGTTTAATGCTGGATCAAACTTTCTACACAAAGTCTGAACAGTTTCTCTGACAAAGAAAAGCTTTCACATCTGTTTCTCAAAGTAAACAAATCGTTGTCTCTTCTCCGTGATTACAGAAGTCCCAAATTAACGCCTACGAAAGTAACCGATTGTGACAGAAAGATGCTGCCGCAAAGAAAACATCCCGTCAAAATAATATTTAGTCTTCACGCTTTAAAAACCCAATCAGATCTGATCAGGATACTCCAGTCGCTCTTCAGATCACATATTAAAGCTAAACTGGTTTTAATTTTTCTACTTTTGTGATGATTCTGCACCATAAATCTAAGTCATCATGTAAGAAAATCCAAGTAAAACTATATTATGAAAGGAATACAGTAATATTTCTAAAATAAAGTTTAATTCATGATGGACTGACAGTTCATTTAAATCCTTATGTTGAGCTTTTTTTCTTCACGTTTTACTTGCCAGTAAACTGAGCTGATAGGATGGGGAATCGCATCGCCAGGATGAAGGATGCTGAACGGCGGTCAGCCTGCAGATCTGGACCGGTCCTCGGAGCGAAGCACAGAGGAGACCGAGGCGAGGAAGCCATCCAGTAAGCCTCCATACCCCACACTCCATCAACGCGGCGCGGCGCCCATCGAGGCCTCGCCCCGGCTCCGCCCTCCGCCATGTCCAGAACTCGATATAAAAGCTGCGGCAAACCCAACCGAAGCTTCTGCTTCTCATCTGGATGGTTGAATGAAAACTTTCGGGGGCAGAAGCTCTCATACTTTAACCACTGTCAATATCAAAAAGCCACAAGTTACAAAAATCACCAAAAAGTAGGCAACAACTATGAGTTATGTCCCTGAAACACCATCACTTCCTGCACACAACATCAAACTGCTCGATGCAGGTATATCAGATACGCCGTTTAGTTTTCTCCTATTTAACAAAATGTAGAGTAAATTTGCAGACAGACTAGTTATGATGCAATAACTAAACTACAAGATGTAACCCTGAAATCCAGCTTTTATTGGACGTATCGAAACCTGAAACAAAATGTGCAAGGATAGGTAAAACGTGCTGAAAGAGATGGAAAAGAGCAACAAAGTGAAGAAAGAAAGAAGTTGAAATACAATCACTAATCCTGAGTTAAACAGGGTTTTTAATGAAAATGTTAGGACTTTATTTTCATGAGCTTCTTGGTTTTTTGTTGTTTTTTTTACCTAAAACAAAGACGATTAAAGCAACACTTTAAAATGTAGAAAAACATAAATAATTAAATAAGTAATCTGGTTTTTAAGATCACCAAAGCGAAAATTTCCCATTTTTTTTACTCAGGAACTGAAAGCACTTTGATTTTAAGATGTGCATTTATTTCTGTTGTTTTCCCTTTTACTTATTCTTAAAAGAAACACATAATATTATCTCAATTATTAAAGATGCAGAAGTCTGCAAATTTTTGTAATCTTTAAAACCTGTTAACTATTAACAGAAATGTTTCAGCCAAGTATTTTATATAGTTATATACAGTTTTGTGAAGTTAAAAACAAACTTTAAATTAAATTTATTTTCTAAACCCTAATAAATTTCTTACACTGGTCCAAATTCCTGATTGATACCTCAAACATGTTCCCATTAAACAATAACATGCATATATTATGTATAATAAAGATTACAGAGTAGACTGAAGAAAGTTTAGTCTATATACAAAAAGACATCTCTTCTAAACTCTGTATTAAAAGTTCTGACACACTCAGTCCTTTTATAATATTGTGTAAAATTGAATTTACTTCTAAAGATGGTGGGTAAATTGCTTCAGTTGGAAGCTGCCAGTTCATCAGAAGCAGGTGTGAAAAAAATTACTAAAACCTTATTAAACAGGTGTGCCGACACTTGACTAATCTGTACGAATTAGCGGAAAATTTGCTAAAAACTCAGAAACAGAAACAACTCGAGCTGCTTTGAAGCTTTTAAATCATTGACACTGTTATGGAATAAAATAAAAAATAGAAATAAACAAATAAATTCAAAGAATTAATTTCAATTCTGAGAGTGGCTCTTAACCTTGGATAAGCACTGGAAAGCACTTTGCAATGTGTTTCCCATTCATCAGCGACTCAGAATAAAGCTTTCATGCAGGGCGCTCGATTGTCATTAAAAGCAGCTCGTTTCTGATCCTTGCCAAAAAAAAAATATATATATATATATATATATATATAGATGAGTAGCTATAACATGAAAACCCTCAGCTTAATCTCTGAACCACAGCCACCCATAAAAAAATGATGTTTTGGTCTCATTTATCATTTATTTTTGCTTCAGTTTTCTATCCTTTGGCTACTTTCTTCTACAGATTTTTTCCACCTTGAAAAGCTAAAGTTCTCCACTGAACTTATTTTTAGCTGTAATATTTAATTTTAAACAATTATTTTAACAGCTTTGTCCATTTTTCATATTTTGCTCCACCAAATCACTGATGTGGCCAAACAACTGAGCAATACCACTTAGAAATAAAAAAATTACTCCCATCTTATGGCAAAGTGTTTCCTTTCGCAGATTATAGATTCCTAACGTTTTCCCCTCCGGGTTTACTGCAGTTTTATTTCCTTGTCATGCTGGATTTAAGTCCTAGTTCTGAACTTTGCTAATATTTTTGTTGTAAAAATATGATTGAAAACCAAACCGCGAGCTGTCAGCAAATAATCCATAAACATGAGGGGAGTCATGAATAGAAGAGCACGGCGCTGTGCTCCTGTTTTACTCCTGAGGCTGTCCAGCCACAGAATAAAAGGTGGACGGTTGGTGTCGCAGGACGAAACGCACAGAAAACATTGCTGAAGAACATGGAGAACTGAATTTTCTAGACATGGGTGCTTAAAACTTTGAGTAAAGAGAAGAAATCAGATCAAGATGAAAACCCAGAGATTAACTGCCTGATCACAGATTTACTGGCAGAGTCTGTTTGCAAAACTAAATCAAGTATCGTCTCTTAAAATCAAAAACACTTGTCACTAGAAGTGCCAGGAATCCAGTTCAGTCCAGCTAAACTGACTAACTTCTCTGTTAATAAAATCCAACCAAACCAGGACCTGAAGAACACTGATTCCCAAAGTTGGGGCCAGGACCCATATGTGGGTCACCAAACACCAACTAAGGGTCCTTCGATAATCTCCAGATTATAACTTACAATTAAAAACCTAGTTTTTATGATATATTTTTACCATAATTGTTACAAAGAGTTGAAATACAAGTAATGAATTGATTAAAAAAATAGGATAATGAATGTTAAGGCTGTTTGTGTTGTCAATATGCCCTTATTTAATTGGTTTATTAGCATTTTAGTATATTTAAACAGTCAACAGATGGGGTCGCACACCTTTGTCACTATTCTTTTATGGGTCAGAACCTGAAATGTTTGGAAACCTAAGCTGAAGAAAATCCCATTTTAACGTTTTATTTTCTAGCCGGAGCCTGAGAATTAAGACTCGCGGCCGGATGTGAGCAGAAACCGTTAGTCGTCGACGCTGGAAGATTGCACATTCTGATGCAAATGGGCCGTCACTCGTTGTCCACTTAACCACAGTTTGAGTAATTTGCTGTTTGTGTCCCAACAATGTCTCATCCATGAGCTATTAATCCCTGAATTTAGGATCCCAGCAGGTGCAGTGCGCCTCGTGCCTCTGGAAGAGAACACTTCCTGATTGTGCTGTATAATTTTAGAAAGTGTGTCCGCTGACAGCGTCCATCAGCTCCCCACAACCTAAAAAAGGAAAAAGTGGGCGAAGAAAGCAGGTGGACGAATGGATGTCCACTGACCAAAGCTCTCCATCAGGAGGAAGAAACTGCACCCAGCTGACATGGGTATGTTTGTTACGTTTCAGTGTTAAAAAAATGCAAAAAAATACGGAAAATTATTTCTGCCTTAGTAGTTTTGGCTAATTATTAGCTTCTCAAAGACCAAAAAACCAAAGATGTAGCTGTTTTATAAGCAAATTGTCTAAATAAATGCAAATTTTGACAAACATTTAGTAAATTTAAGCTACTTCGATGTATTTATACATGAGAAGTCAGGCTTTACGTATTTGATAAGTTCAAGCAATGATACCTATTGATAATTATATTTGTGAAATATAGAAATAAGAGCTTTTATTGTCCAACGCAAAGGAAGTGTTATGGATCAAATCTGTTGAAATGGTTTTCTAAAAAAGCATTTATTTTTAAAAAATACAGTATTTCTGTCCAAGTTGTTCTTAATCTTCATGAATGCAATTTGTTTCTGTAAGCTCTTGATAACTTGTAGAATCTTAGAAAAATCTTTGTAAAATATCCACGAATAAACGAGTTTTTGAACTTCATGTAAATGTGCAGATACCTGTAATAGTGGCAGAGGATTGCTCTAAATGAGTCCAAGTGTGACCAGCTGCCATAAAGGACAGCTAATATACCTGGACTTACTGTGGGTGAAATGTAAGGATACTTTTATTGTCTTCTGGCTTATATTGATAATATATATTGGCACAGAAAACCCATTGCTGACAGTTTTTGACTCCTATACTATAACTTATTTATTGTAATTTGACTCAAAGTGCAGAAACAAACAAAACAAAACGATTTATTTTACCATAGAAGAAGCACACTTTTTATTCTCTTTACTCTTCCAGAACAGAATCGGACTCGTGGAAGCACAAACTTGTGGATATTTGTGCTATAAATAAAACAAACAGTGTGTTAAACTTATCAATCAATCAAAATCAATCAAATTTTATTTGTATAGCACATTTCAGCAGCAAGGCATTTCAAGGTGCTTTACATAATTAAAAAACATAATAAAAACAGCATGTGACAATGAATAAACAGTAAGAAAGAGACAAACATCAAAGACATCAAAACCCCGCACTCTAACCCTAATTTAGCCATAAGCAACTCTAAACAGGTGGGGTTTAAGTTGAGATTTAAAGGCACCCAGTGTTTCAGCTGTTTTACAGTTTTCTGGAAGTTTGTTCCAAATTTGTGGTGCATAGAAACTGAAAGCTGCTTCTCCTCGTTTGGTTCTGGTTCTGGGGATGCAGAGCAGTCCAGAAGCAGAAGATCT
>NC_051441.1:3640148-3752254 GCF_001649575.2 Kryptolebias marmoratus | reverse complement strand
TCAACTTGGAGGTGAAGAAAAGTAAGGTAAAAATAAAAGTGAGAAAATCTCCCAGTCCTTAGGTTTGGAGTAATCCAGTAATGATGTCGATAATGTAAATATAATTATAAAAACTGTGACTTTAAAAATAATTCACAGGCAAAGTTATCAGTTACCAGTAAGGACGAGAGCGAGCAGGACAAGCTGTTCCTCCTTCAGCTGCCAGGCAGAATATCTTACACGAGGGGAAATATCCTGACATTGTTGCAGAAAATTTATGACTCCAGCTCTTGATGACAACTATCGCAGCAGATTTTGTAGCCGTTTTACGCTCGTTGACATCCCGGTCAGAAGAAACCAGCCTATGTTAAACAGCAGCTCTAATCAGACATTTCATTACACCATTTTTAATCATGCAGTCATTTGTCTGTGACAGATCTCATTGTTGCTGCACTGGCCCTGACCACGGTGACGTACAACAACCCAAACCAGGCGCATTAATACAGATGCACAGCCCACACACTTTCTTTGTGTTTCACGTTTTTTTCTTTCTCCTCCTCATTTCAAGCCTTCAAGCCCACCAGAGCTGAGAGTGATTGGATCAGACATCAGCACGCCTGCATCTTACAGCACAGACACAGGCGAGCACAAAGAGGCCTGACGCACAAAACAACACACACACATCTGTACACACAGGACTGAAGACTGAGCACACATCACACAACTATACACAACACTAATACCGAAAACAGGAAAAAAAAAAAAAAGAGGGGATTTAAGAGGCTTTTTTGGCTGCTCAGCATGACCCCTGGCATTTCAGATTTAAAAATAAAAATTCTACATTTCATCTTTATATCCAAATGTCAGTGAGGGTGAGCATCAAAGCGCCAAACAGAAACATTCACAGCAAGAAAAACCCAAAAGCTGAATATTTAACACTGAATTAAAGAGACTCTCGGATGTGTTGTTTCGTTTTAGTGTTTAGAAACATGTCAGCGATCTCAGACACACAGAAGAAACACGGATTCTGTGTTTGAGCGCGTCCCAAGATATCTCGATGACTTATTTAGTCTCGACTTCATAAACACTGACTGGGTGACACGATGGCTTTGCCCGCCTCGTTTTAGAATTTAATCCTCATTTTGAGTGGGTTTAATATAAAAACTTGTTTACAGTCATGAGCAGAAACACAGACTGCTCCTCCTCCCGTGGCTCGTAGGTCAAACGCCCCAGCGCCACGTTTGGATCAAATCCTTCTCCGCGCTGATTAAAACCTGCAGCTCATCCGTTAGTCCCGGCCACTCTCATTTAAACCAAGCGTCTTGTTTCCGTGTCTGTAATTTCAGCGGATACTTGTCTCTATAACCATCAAGCCCTGTAGATTTAGGCTCCTCTTTATTTGCCTGTAAGTGGTTACTTACGGCCTCTGTGTGTTCTGCATCCAAGTTTCCAGCCGTTACTCACTCTCAGCATTGATCGGTTGTTCTGAGGCACTTACACTGCTGCCTAGAAACTGGGCCAGAATTAGTTTCCTCTGCTACTAAGTCAAACAGAGTTATTTTCTGCCGCCTGCACTGGGAACGCCACCGTTTCTGTCTCTGTCTTTTGGTTTGGGGGATAAAGTTTGTTTTTTGTTTTGTTTTTATTTGTTGTTTTGTCACAAAGCAGGAACTCTTTTAGCATTCTTTATCTCCTTCCTTCTTTGATGCAGCGTCACCCACGGGGCCTTTTTCTTCTCGCTGTTCACAACAAGTTGGAACTCCCTCCTCGCCTATAGAGAGATGCAGCTACAGCATCCACCGTTGGTAAAATTAGACCGAATTATACACTTTGCTTGTATTTATGCACATAAGTGACATATTTAAAAACTTAAAGGACTGTGCTGTAACAATATAACAATGTTAAGACAATCAGGAAATAACTAACAAACTAATTATTAATGGAGTGTTGGTTTTCCTTATCTTTGGATACTGCAGTTTAGGTCTTTCATATCCCAATAAACCTTTATTTTTATAGTTTTAAATGGTTGTACATCTACAGCTGATTAATGTTTAGAATTACTCTGATGACTATCACAGCTAACTGACAAAGAGGGCTATAATTTTACAGATATCATGCAACATTTTAGTGTACTAGTAGCTGAGAGTCATCCCAAACACGTACTTTGAGGACTAACTGTTCACAGTAAAATCTTAACTCCGGCTTTAACTTATAGAGTCAATCTGTTAGCAAAATATCTCACAAACCAGAGGACATTTTAATGAAACTATCACAACACGTCAACAACAACAACTTGAGTTTTTGAGTCAACCTGAATCAAGATGGCCACCGCAGCTAATCGACCTTAGCAAACACATAAATGTTTAATGTTAAAGATATTGAGCTGTATTTTGGAGCAGCAGAAGCCGAGAGATCCTCAAAACATATTCTGAACACAAACAGAACCTTGTTTAAAACTTTGGTATGCATGGCAGCATTCCTTAAGGAAACGGCAGCTTTTCATTTATTTTTTCACACATTGTTAGATTTAGGTAACAAAGATTAGGCTTTTTAGGACATTTGTTCTTAAACTCTTTGTTTAAACTTGTTAGTTCCTTTACCTGGACAAAAGGAAATGATTAGTTATGGTTTCCTTTTCTATCCTGATTTTCTTTGCCGTTCACATTGATATTTTTTCCTGAATAAACAGATTCATTTAGTCATATTTTGTCGACTAAACACAACTGCATTAGATCAAGTGGCTCCTTTTAGTTGTATTATTAGGAGAAGATAAGTCATGAAGAACTTTTGCAAACATACACAGAAGTCTAAACGGTATGTAGCAACACTTCTCTGTCTTGCACTGACAAAAACGGATTTCAGCAAAGACAGAGACATTACATCATCCATATTGAACTGTAATGAGCATGAAATGCTTAACAAAAGAAGGTGAGCTGAAATGAAGACTCAAGTTTTTGTGTATTTTGATGTTTGTGGTCTAAAAGAACACGTTTATATATTTAACAAAATGCATCAAAGTTTGTTCGGAGCAGGACCTCTCAGTTCAGTGGGTGAGGGTCAAAGTTCAACACACACCAATTCATTTAACCTTTTTCATCATTGAAGTTTGATTAAATTAAACTAAATTTTACCAACTTTGAACGTGCTCTAGTTTGCACAAAATACGCTTTAGGCTTTTGCTTCTTTATAGAAATATAAATTTTGATAACACTCAACACTTTAAACACCTAAAACAGGAGCAATAAGTTATTTTTTTTAACTATACTAACCTTAGGTTACCTTCTCATGTTATTTAAGAAACTGGAACACCTCAACTTGGAACTGGAGAACAGACAAGACCGAAGTACGGATGATACAATTATTGCAACAAATGCAATTAGCGGGACTATAAATAAAAAGCTAAACGTCCACGAGGAGGCATCAGCTACATAATTTTTTTTTTATTTGGAAATATGTCAGCACCAGAAAAATAGTGTGAGGAAACAAACTGAGATAAGTTGGTCATATCTCCCCTCAGATGTTTTCATTATTTCTTATATTACATCCTAAGTGACAGTTTCCATCAGTATGTTTTCACTTGGCTGCTTTAGGCGCTGATAAGCACTCTGACAGGTATCAGAAAATAGAAATCTTCATTTTATAGAAGTATGATGAAAGTGCACATATTAGACAATATAAAACCTGATTTATCAAGATCATGCAAGAAAAAAAGACTTCACATTAAACCCACATCCTGAAATATGCCAGTCAATAATAAATGTTTCTACACTTTATGCATTATGTAATATTCTATAGGGAAGTAATTTCTCCATCAAATACAAACACAGAGGAAAAAAAAAAAACATTTCAGGTGTCTTGATATTAACATCCAAATGGAAAGGGTAGCTGGTCATTTCTGGATTTCTACTAAAATATGCCAACATGCTCTTAAAGCTACTCCAAAGCTTTGCAGAAATGTCCCTTCCCTACCCCACGTTTAGAGATTTATCCTGAAAATACCAATTTCATTTGATTGGAGTATCAATAATTTATGCTTTGAGGTTGTTTTCCCCCCACCACCCCACCTCAGCAAGCTCCTCATGTTAAAATGAGATTCTGCTTTTGTACTGCAGCTTGCACCAAAACAGCTTGCCTCAGGCATAGTGCAGAAGCAAAATTGCTATAATGGCATCGCTGCATAAAAGCTACGGGTGGATGCTTGCACACCTCAGAGTCACCATTTAGTAGTGTAATTAATTCAGGCTCAGATGAACTGATTTAATTTCTATGACCAGAAACTACACATTGAAAGTAAACAGAGAATCAGAGGAAGTGAGATGAATAGAAAGTGAGAAATAAAAAACAGAATAAAACCAAATGGGATGTGGATATGGCTTATTGCTCAGTATGAGATCCAGCTGGGGCTTGAGAGAGTGCCCCATGGTGTCTCTGTCACCTCATTATTAGCCTGCTGTCGTCTCTGTGTCCATATAATTTATTGGTAGGCTGCAGCTCGCCACCATCCCTGGGTGGATGTTGTGGTGCTGGCGCTAATTGGCAAATGGTCTGATCGTAATCCTGTTTGTGATCACCCTTCTTCCTTTGGCAAGTCACCGATGTTCAAATAACCACTTAAGCAACTCGTGCAGACTGGATCGATCTGTGCACACATTACCGTTTGTCTCGATGCGCCTGCTCCGGTTTATTCACATTTCACATTATCTTCACGGATGACTTCGGCTGGCTGAGCCGTCTGCTGGGCTTTTTATCTGGTTAAACGCCACAGACCGGGCACGCCGGACTACATCACAACTGGAAACGTCAGACAAGCGGGATCAGAAGAAAATCAGGCGCAAAAAAAAACGAGAGAAGTAAAGTACTGCTGTTCTACAAACAACTTCCGTGAAAAGGCTCCTCTGCAGCCTCCTTATGACGACACATTTGCTCAAGGCTTTGCAAGTCGACAGCTGTGAAAGTACCGGAAGGTTAAGTGAATAACATTCATGTGTTACTGACACATAACCACTATTGACAGACTATAGAAAACCTAGACGCCTCATTGACTGCTGATGTACTTTGCCTCTGCGGGGCTCTCCTCCAGGGAAGGGCAAAATATTAATAAAACTGACAGTAAATCACTTTTAAAATTAAAGGCCTAGCATTCTTTGAAGGGACGCACACCGCCCGACACAATTTAAATCAATATCACGAGAAATGATAGAGTTGTAGCCGTTATGGTGAAACCTTGAAAAGAACGTTCAAAATGGAAAGCAGTGCAAAGTTTCCCAGAGCGTTAATTAAAGGGGACGCCTTGCACCCCTTATTTTAAATGGTATTATTTAAATGTTCAACTTAAGTTTCGCAATCCTGAGGGAGCCGCTTGGAGCCCAGGTAGCGTCGGGAAACATCCGGCATAAAACTATCGCCTAATCGTCCGTGCGAGTTCACTCGCTGCAGCGACCCCTGCGGAAAGGAGCAGCCAGAAAAGGACAAATAAAACTCAAACAATAAATTTATCGCTGTTATTAAAAGCAAAACAAACTCAAACTTGATCAAAAAAATAATTACAAACCACACTGCAAAAAAACAAAACAAAAAAAAAAAAACCTGCTGGTCAATTATGGAGCAAAACTACTCCGTCAAAATCTTCCCAAAAAATTTTAAAGTACTTGAAAGTGTTTAACAAACTGGAACAGTGCGTTTTAAAGACAGGTAACGGAGCAGGTGGCGCTTGGATTAATTGTAAATTAGAAAATTAAAGGTAGTTTTTAGCAAATAATAAAGTCTGGCCACAGGTTCTGTGTTCTGGTGGGTATTTAAAGAAACACAAACAGTCCAAAAATACACAAGAAGTCAATATACAAGACTTTGTTTTCACAGTGATAAGACAATTAAACACTATGTCAGAGATATTTAAACTGCAAAAAGGCTTTACATACGCCTGGTAGAAAGATTAAATCATTGTTTTTTAGTTTGTTCTTGTTTTTAGATTATAATATTGTCAGTATTTCCTTTAAAAACAAACACAGCCTTCACCTAAGTATCACCAAACTGCATTTTGTTTCTATATTTAGTTTTGCAAACAGTTACTGTACTAAAGCCTTTAATATCTACTGCAGAGAGACACAAGCTAAATACTTCCATAAATCAGCCTTTCAGCAGAACAGTGATAATAAACCGGACTGAAGATAAATTTTCCGCCTCGGATCCCTCTTACTGTCATCAAACTGAAAACAAAGCCGTAAATTACGCCGTCCGAATGTCAATCTAGGAGTCAAGAATGGCTAAATAAACACCAGGAATGCTAAAACAGCTACTTTTATCAGTGTTAATGCTACGGTATGGTTGATGTTGTTGTGCAGTTAACTGACACGCTGCCAAGCGGAGGCGGTTTAGCTCTTCTTCTTCTCTGGATGCCGTGATCAGCGAGGATGTAACAACATCGCAACAAGAAAGATGTGAACCTAAGCGCTGAAAACTCAAACTGTCATCAGCTCTATTTTAGAGCTTTGGCATGTTTGATGCCGATTTCCAAAAACAGGGCGCTTGTTCTGAACTCGACAGATCAGGACGCGGTTATTAATCTTTAAAAATAAAAATGAAAATATAAAAGGAGGGACGAGCTGCAGTTTGGTAACAGATCATCACTCGTCATGGAGCTTTTTCCAGAAGAAGATCCCTTTGGGAAGGCAAGTTGGTTTTGAAATCATCCCACTGACCCAGATATGAACAAACAGACACTTAGTTTTAACTTGTAAAACAAAAAGGCACAAGTTTACAACTACTGACTGGACGACTTATGAAACGCTGTCTGGAGAGGAGAATAAACTGTCGCAGGAGAATAGATATTTTCATAACTTCCTGGGAAAAAAAAATAATTTAAACTTGAACTAACGCCAACCTGAGGTACTTTCATCACAACCGCACACTTTGAGACCCATTTCAGACACTTCAAAACATTAAAACACCTAAATACAGGCTGGATTAACGACACACCAGCCGTAATCCTCGGGAATTATAAATTGGGCCCTTGGTGAGTTGAAGCGTTATATTTTCTCTTAGCTCAGTTTTTGGATGTCTCTTGATGTCTTCCACTGCGCTCATTAGTAAGTCTCTAACTGTGCCTGTCTGTTGTTTCAAGCTGAGCACACACCGCACACTGTAAAGGAGGACCAACCTCCAAATGACGGCGTAAACCCTCATCAATAATTCCACGGGAACAGATAAGGGGAAGCACGTTTCTTCCGCGAGTCCTTCTGCAAGCACTACAGCAGAAAATTTCATGATTCATTGATATTCATAACACACAGCCACAACATCTTGTGCTGTCCACACAGCTCACAGCTGACTGGAGCTGATGGCGAAACAACAAAACGGCCATGCCACACGATGAGGAGAAAATCCACACGCGCAGTGGTTGGGAGGGTGGAGTTTTGTTTTGTTTTTTTTCCTGGCAGCCCATTAAATAAACTGAGTGACTCATTCAGAAGAATGTAAAACAGAAAACACGTTGCAACAGATGACTGTATTATAGAGGTCAGCCCTGCTGACGACTATGTTCAGCTGTCATCTTCCTCACATCCGTCTCCTTCCAGCTACTTGTTCGTTCCCACCGCTCCGCCCATCTCTCAGCCTCTTCATCATTTAAACATCCAAGCACCCTGCGAGCGTGTACTCCGTTCACATCAATAAAGTTTAAAGCACAGAAGTCCAGGGCGATCTCTCTCCTTCAACGACAGTGTAATCTGTGTGAACCCAGAAACACAACTACTGGACAACATTTAGAAGAAAAAAAACGACAATCCGTTAGCACTTGGACTACATGAAGGGGTTTATTTTCAGTACCACGCCAAATGTTTGCTCGGCATCTGTAAAACTGGCCAAGTCGTAGCCATTTTGCTAAGTCTGCTGAGCATCTTGAATGGGACAGATCCCAAAAGGTAATCCGTAGATGTACGTCCAGAGATTACTTTCTTGGAGTTTCATTAAAATCCATCCACTGGTTCATGAGATTTTTTACTAACAGCAGCAGACACACAGGCAAAAACATTACTGCTCTGCCTTCGCCAGAGGATGATGATAATACTTTAAGAAGAAGCCAATACTGCAAACAATATTGTCTCTTTACAATTTCAAATGACAAGCTCAATATATTTAGTCATATTATCTTGTGTACAGTCTCAAACTAATATCACATCTTTTTAAAAGGATAACCTCTGCCATAAAAACATGATATTCTCATATATTCTGTCTGCTGGATTACCAGGTTTATCGATCAATGTGGACAAAAACAGAAAACACAGACGCCGATGAAACTACTGCTCTTTACATTCAAACACACGCACAAACAAATCATTGCACCTTTTTGAATTTAATGATTTACCCTCCAGACGGCAAGTGAACATGTCCCGACCGTCACGAATAAATAAAAATCGTGTCGTTTCTCATAATCAGACAAAACTGCCTCTTCAGTCATCCTTTCTGCTTTCAGCGTGATATGAAACAAGGTTTCTGAGCAGGGTCGTGGCCTTTCTCTTATAAATAAAAAAGCAAACATGAGGAGCACAGTAATTTCTCTGGATCTTTGTTTATTCTTTATACAACTGTAATAGAAAAAAATAAATTGCAGGCAAGATCGTAGGACTGAAGAGGGAAAGTACTGGTGGTAGAGAAGTGCTATGAATGACTGAATTACCTCTTTAAAAAAACAACAAAGAGCACTTTTCAGCCTTGCATTTAGAATTTATTAAAATGAGTAAAAACAAAGCATCCTTCATCGATCTGTAGTCCTCACAGTGCATGGAGTGAAACAAATCTACATTTGCAGAATTCAGTCCTCCCTTGTTTTCCACAAAAACCACCCCGACGGCAAACCATGACAAAGAAATAAGTATTGAGCTTCTAGAAACACCAGCCCGACAGAAAGTCATAACAATGAGTTTGTTCTGTAAAAAAAAAAAAAAACAAAAAGAAATCAATTGAGCGGGGGCATCTGATTAGTGGTAATTAATTTGACCTTTTTCCATTTTAAAACATCATCAGTCATGGCAGTGCAATGGTGAAGTCAAAATGCTTCAAGCAGCTAAAAAATAAATTAAAATAAATTAAAAATCCATCAAAAGTTAAAAGCCAAAATTGCTGTTTCAAGTTTTAACTTGAACTAAACAAACATCCATGTTTGGTCACATTAATATATTAATAATTGTGAAGATTTTAAAAGAAATAAATATCTATAAACTGTGAAACTGATTCTGATGTCACAAATTCATTAAAATAGCATCTCAGAATACAGAATATCATGTTAGACTAAAGTTGACAGCCAGTTTTTTACCTTTTGGATATATAAACCTGCATTTCATTAAAAAGAAGTTAAAGCCAACAACAGACTTCGTGTAAACATTTGCCTGTGGTCAGCAAAATTAAATCAATCGCCACGCCTTTCAGGAAAAATCACGGACAGAAAACCTGAATGAGAATTTGGACAAAAGTTACAAAGCTCTTTTGTTGGAGACAACTCAGCTGCGGCTCGTCTTGCCAGCCACTTAATCCGATTTAATAAAATTCCCGTTATTCCGCTCCCACGGGGACCAGCAGTTAAAAGCATTCCCATGTACCTGTCCCAGTTTCTGACACGTTTTACTAACAACGCTGGCCTCGACTCTGCCCAACAAGCTGCCGCTGTAGCCCCTGGATGTACAGACGCCCCACATACTTTGCACTTTGTCCTCAACAGAAAAACAAAAGCCGCACCGGACGCGGGTCTATCACTGAACGCAGCATTTTTGTGCTTGAGTGCAACGAGTCGAGAAGAGTTCCAGACGCCCGCAATGACTCTGCAACTGTTCGAAATTCAGGCGACAGGGCTGCAGAGCTTCTGTGACTCACGCAAAGAAAACTGAGAATCCTCTAAAACGTTGAGACATGTTCACCAACGAATACTACGTTTGGAATCACTTGAACTTTCTGTAAATGTTGGAAACAGCTACAAAGATTGTTCACAGAATATTCAAACTTTCATTCACTTTGTCCAATCCCGTCCTTTCTTTCTGTGCTTACGTAAAACAATGGTGGAGGCGAGGTTTACTCAGCTGCACGCTAACAGAAAACCACATCTGCGTATGTTTAAAAGCTTTTAAAAGCAAAACGACTTTGCACCCGAACGGTGAAATTATCTGCGGAGGAAACTGAAACAACGGTGTGATAATCATCCGCCATAATTTCACCTAAAAGGAATGTGAGCGTGTGATTACGTGCGGTGAGGAGGAAGCAGAGGCCGACGGGTTTATCAACGCCACCCGACTCCCAGCAGGAAGCTCTGACAGACGTTTTCCACTTAACCCCGACCGTCAACTCCGTCACGTTGCTTTGGTCACTTGAATATTTTGACAGCTCTCTCCGACGCTCTGCCTTCCTCTCCTCCCCTTTCATTCCTCCTCACCTTTCTCCCCCATGTTTCCTGCCATCTATCTGCTGCATCTATTCCCAATTTGAAGGCTTCCAGCGGTTTCGCTGTGATCCATACTGTAATCTTCTCCTTCCATCTCTCCACCACACAATCGCTCAAAGTCTGGGTGTCAAAGCCTCCCTGTCATTTTTAATGACAGTCTCTTATCTTTTTTTTTATTATTATTTTATTTTTCTGAAAGTTACAACACCCTAGAGACAAAAAAGAGCAAGTTTTGATTAACCAGACACTGCTAAAATGCATTTTTTATATCCGAACTCTCTAATTGCCTTTGAATGTGCCCGTCTTTCATTTTATCTCTCTGTTGCCTAAAGCTAGTAATTCTTAGACCGACTTGAATCTGCTTAAAATGAGTGTGGAAGGAACTTAGGGAATAATTATTTGTGTTATTTGAATGAGAATGCCACACAGCCTTCAGCAATCCCTTCACATTCTGCAGCCTAAGATTTTAATTTTGGGTTTCTATCGTGTTGATTGGATCGGATAATGACAAACCAAGCAAAGTAAGAGAATCAATCAGCAAGACTTCCTGATGGCTTGAGGGTCTCTTTAATTCCCAACAACAAAAACAAAACAAAAATGTTTGATCCGTTATCCGTTTTTAATAAAAAATGCAAGTGCATGAAGAAAATAATCAATATATTTAAGCCAAAGAGTTGGAGAAACGCAGGTTCAGATGTTTTGACAAGGTTTTCATTAAAGAAGAAATGAGTGAAATAGCTGTGAAATTAATTATTTCAGTTTTGGATATATCAAAATATTAAATTTAATGAAAACTTCTGACCGAAACTAGTTTAATAAAATGATTATTTTTGTTACTAACATGAGGCTTTTATTTGTCCAATTAAAGATGAAATGAATCAAAACAGACAATCTGTAAGTTTCTAATTAATTAAGAAATTAGCACAACTTGGAATCCAGACCAACAGTACTGAATATACATTAAAACCAAGATGTGATTCAAACTCAATTTCTTTCTTTGCATGCAAGTTTTTCAGATGAACACACTGACATTATTCATTTGACTACATGAATAATAATTAACAGCAGTCAAGTGCATTGTTTACCTGACGTATTTATGCATATTGAACTGTAAAAATAAAATAAAATCTACTCTTCTTATGTTATTTGTTAACATACATGCTTTAGTTGTAAACCGCAGATTGCCCTGCAGTTCCAGTTTAACTAAACAACAGAAACTGCGTCCACAAACACACACTCATCCACGTGATTAGCGGGTTGAAAATCAATTTCTGCTTCGTCAGCCTGCAGTTCTTTATCTGAAGGGGTATTAAACAGTCTTTTAAATGCATGCACACAGTGCCGGGTTTGCAGCTCCGCACTGGTGAACAGTTTTGATTATGATAAGAGTACAGATGGCTTTAAAAAAAAATTAAAAAAAAAAAGACTGTGGCGGCTCTAGGAAGTGAAAATGACCATTGCTTTGCGTTTACTACGGTGTAAACACACAGCAGACAGCAGCCGGTGCCCACTCCAGCTTTATTACTGCCCTCAAACCCGAGGAAGAGATGCTCCCTGGTTCCTGTGACCCCTGACCCCTAACCCCTGACCTCCAGCCTCTATTGGAGCTGCTACCCCAGCTTTAGGGCTCACAGGCAAAAAGAAGGAGCATGAAAAAGTTTTGTTGGGAAAAAGGAAGAAATATATAAATGTGACGACCTTTGGCATGAGGTTGTCACCTTATAGACTCAAACATTATGCAGTAAATAACAGATACTGCAAAAATAAAAATAAAAAAACAAATAATAAAACATATGCTGTTATTGGGAGGCGTAGCGCAAAATAATCATGGCCTTGTAGTCTAAATGTAGGAATGTTTTATTCAATCTTCTTGAAAGAAAAATCTTGAAACAGAAAAAACAAAAAAACGACTTTGAAAAGATCTGAACAGCAGTTAATTCCTGTTAAAATAATACAAAAAAAGAGCTGCTTTTATCCTTTTATTTTTCCCCCATTTGCAAATTTTAATTATTTTATACTCACATCTTCAACTATTTGTTGCCATTTTACCTAAAAAAAGATTCTGTGAATAAAATTAAGCCTTCTGCTTTGACTGAGGGGTTGAAACCAGAATATTTAAGGTTTTGTGTCCTTTAAACACAGCAGTGAGTTCCTATACTCCTCGAAAATGTATCAGCAGAACGTTGTTTTGTTTTTCACTTGTGCAAACACCACGTAGATAAAGATTTGTCATTACAAGCAAGGGGTTCAGATATGGACAGATACGTCAGCTCCGGCAGTAAAATCCAAATCACAAATTATTTATTGAACCAGTAATAATAATAATATGTCAAATATCCGGCTTGCTTTTATATTTGTAATCATTCAGAAGATGCGCATTGCCTCCAGCGTGGATGTATAGATTATGATGCTGAAACTGATTAAAACTGGTATATTGTTTGCTAGGAAAACGTAACGGATAGTGAAAATGTCCATGTAGAGTAAAGTCCTTCAGTAGTGACTCTACAGGACAGAATTGTCATGGCACAAACACACAAATAACACATTTAAATGTCAAATGTTTTACATCCAGTCAATTTAAAAGGCTCTAAACTGCAGGTTCTGCTAAATATTTAACAGAAAAATAAAAAAAAACTCCTACACAGTCACCAAAAAAGACGCAAAAAAGAAGAAATAAAAATTAGAGAAACTGAGTAACTCTGTCCGATATTTACTGCTGAATTAAAATGAAAAGTTGATTGTATTGTTTTCCTGTAATTGCAATCATTATTTATCATGCTCCATACTCATGTGACCTTTTGTTCAAGAAAAAAAGCTAATTTTCACATAATTAATACACTTTATATTGTCTTGTTTTGAGAGGGGGAAAAAAAGCTGCAATTCAAACGTACCGGTGCTTACAGCAGATGGGAGGAAAGAAAATAAAATTAAGAAACGAGGCAAAGGTTAGCCAGGATATGAATCCTACTGAGATAAAGCTCATTTCTCCACTAAAACAGGTTTATTTATGTCAATTATCTCAGTAAAACAAAGATTGTTTTCTGAAAGTAATAACACCAGCGCCACATTGTTCGTGTAGATTGTTCTGAAACGGTGGGCGTTTAGATCAAACTGAAAATCTTTACGTTTTCATTATGCACTGGCAAATTTTTTTAATTTTATACAAGAGTGAAATCAATGTGAGATATGGAAGAAATGGAAGCAAACAGAACGAGAAGTAAAAAGAGTGGGTTTTCCTTCAGCTTGGTTTTATATTCTTAGTAACAAACGGAAAACTCCAGGAAGAAATTAAAGCTGTTCCACTTTGGGGCCTGAAATACTTTCCTATCCCTCACAATTTGATTTAATTTGCTATATTTCCACATGTTAATGAGTCTTTTAATTTAAGGGATATTTGACAGAAGAACGCATGTTGACCGGCGCCTTGAATGCCAAAGTTTTGAAGAAAAATCTTCCAAAATCTGTTGGGAGTATGTGTTGGAGATGACTCTCAGCTACTACCACACAATCTCTCCAACACTGACTGACCTATGGCCTTTTCTGTGTTTACATGTGGTGGCCATCTTGAATCAGGTTTGTCCCAAAAGGTAATCAGTTGTAGATGTACCTACAGCCACTGGTTTTTAAGATGTTTTGACGAGTGCATTCTCATTCAGCTTTGTTTTATTGTTATTATTACTATTATTACTATTAGCAACAGGCATAAAACCTAATTAAATTAAATCTTTTAGGCCTCTGAGGTATTTTTCTGTCCTTCACAAAGTCACTTGGTCAGTAATCTCAATGATTTGGCTTCAGAAGTTGGCGCTGGGAGAAACCAACGAGCCACATTTCAAACGTTTTATCGATAAAAATCAGCTTGAAAAACAGAAAAGTAGGTTGAATCAGTTTGGTTTCCTGTCAGCTGGAACCTCTTTATGTTTGGCGAATTCAAAAAACCTGTAAAAAAAAAAAATATATAAAATGCAGGAGCTGGTTCTGGACTCTCCAACCAAAAGGAGAGAAGATCGTTTCATGTAACCTCCATCACCAGCCGGTCACATCTACTTTAACTACGGTTAACTGGATCATAAAATTTCCACCTAACTTTTGCAAGTTATCAATTAAAATGAGATGAATTTAGGGAATCCATTTTTCAAAACTGTGGGAAGCGTTTCTTCTTTTTTAACCATCACTGACCTGTCAAATTAAGCTTTAATTGCTTCAGATTTTATCATCCTCAGTCAGTAACACAGCTGGAGCATCCACAATGCTCTGCTGAGACCTTAAGGGGTCGATAACAATCGACTGCTCATCATTTTGAATTTAGGAAGAAATACCCTTGAAAATTCCTCATTTCGGTTTAATGACCTTCAGCTACAAGCGCAACAAGCATCTTTTTTTCATGATTGTGCTGAGATCTCATGTGAAATTAACTTGACTTAGTTATTAGTATTCATGTGCACTGACCGGGTGGACTGACAGAATACCACAACCTGCTCCTGTTGACCTTCCAGCACAATAACACAACCTTGATTGGTCTGTTTCTGTGTTAGCGCCGGGTCTAAGAATGCATAATCAATTTCCTTTTTGTAAACCAGAGGGAGATGATTACTCTGTTTACTTTTTACAAGGAGAGTCAGGCTAGTAAAAAACAGCATTTATTTAAAAAAATAAAAAATAAAATAGAAAATGTCCCTAAACCACTTTTGCAAATGACAACCGCTTTTATGTTGATTCTTCTCCTACTCAGTTCCTGGTGCTGACCTGATTTTTACCTCCGCCAAGGAGGTGATGTTTTCTGTAGCGTCTGCCTGTCTGAGGACAAGATGACTCAAAACGTTATGAACCGATTTTCAAAAAATTATCAGAAAACATCAAACGAGGAACAAGTCAAAGGTCAAGGTCACAGATCAGACCACGCTCCAACTCTGCAGCTGGATAACAGGAACGTTAAACTGCACATCTGGACACCTCATGGGTCAAAGATGACGCCTGGTGATTTCAAGGTTCGTGGGGTCAAAGGTCAAGGTGACCCCTTTGTTAAAAACTCCTCTCTGCTCCTACATGTGACCCTTTAGTTTCCTCCACCGAGGAGGTTCTGTTTTCTGTCTGTTAGCAAAGATCAGGTAAATACTAACAAACAGATTCGGACAAAATGTTCAGTAAATATTTGGGTCGTCACAGAAAACAATAAATTATGATTCGGATCACAGTAATTTATTCTTTAAATCACGCTGTGGCCCTGACGGAGGTTTAAGCTCTCCGAGTGCTTCTAGTTAAAAAGATAATTCAAAGAAAATGAAGAAAACCTAAACTTATAGAAGCTTTTAGAAGGATAAGAAGGTCCCCGACATCTTCTACAGACATCAAAAATAAAAACAAAGCAGGCAGCTCTTCTTTAAGACAAAGGCACGTTCACAGATTTAAAAACCGCTTTTGTGTTGTAATATGTACAGCTATCAGAAAAACTTAAAATAAAAATAGATGTCTCTTGCTAAAAGTTAAAAAAATCTATAGCTATATTAGGTTAGTTAGGCTCATTTTGGACTAGCCACATTCTTTAAGTCTCCTGCCGAGATAAAAAGATTTTCCTCATGTTCAGAACTCAGATTAAATCAAATCATTTGAAACGTGCCTTCACAGCCACTGATTCTCAAAAGCACACTCCAGATGGAAAACATTATCAGAAACTGAAAATTATATGCTACAAAACTAATTCATGTGCACACACTCCAAGAGGATGAAAATAAAAGAGACAGGCGTAGGAATGGGTGCTCTCTCCATCTTTCTCTCTCCCTCGCCGCACGCCATGATTGTTGTGGCGAAATCTCAGATTGTTTGCCAGAGAATTGATGCAAGTTATTGTCTCGTTAAACTTGATGAGCTTAACCGAGACTTTACCGAGCGTCGAAGGGGAATGTCTGGTTCTACATATTTAATGGGACGCAAAATTTAAGACCGTTTACACTCGCAGGGAATGTGTTTATTCTGTAACCGTAAAAGAAAAAAGCAAACGAAGGACTGTTGCCGTGGTCGCCGCTGGACGGGAGCGGTTTGCGACCATTCGTGGAAGCAGGTTGAAGCGCACGGGTTTGTGTTAACGCGCTCACTACGTGCTCCATATGAGGACGACTGATAAAAAATTCACAGTGTCGGTCCAGTTTTAAAAGCTGAATCCACCAGCATTGCTATGGGCTCACGGGCAATAACTGGTGCACCGCCGGGAGACAACAGCGTTTCACCACAGGAGAGCAGGAACACAGAACCCCACGAGCATCTTTAACCAAACAGTTCACGACGGGAGGGAGCACCAAGTGTGCCACCAAAACAAGCCTGGTTTTAATTAGGACTTCAACTGAAACGGTTTATTTCTGCAAAACACTTGATAATTGATAAGTAAATAACTAATAAAACTCTGAGGATGACTAAGTGCTGCCGGAGGAGAAATTACATTACATGTGTGGCTGGAGTTTCCTTCAATTTATCAAAATAAAAAAACTTACAAGTTACACTGGGAGATGTTGTCTGGAGTGTGTTGCTTTTTATTTATTTATTTATTTACTTTCAGGGCTGCCGTGTGGGTAAACTTGTGAGTGCAATAATGAAAATTTATAGACCTTAAAGAGTAGACTTGTTAATCTGCACTGACAAGCCTCTGCTTGGAGGCAACGTGCAAAAAATACCAACTGATGAAAATGAACCCCGTCTGAAAGTGCACCGCCTCGCCTGTTAGCATCAAACACAGAAAAGCAGGAGACGTAGCAAAGAATATTTATAAATAGCTTAAAATTACACAAACAAACACACAATGACGCTGATAAAATTACTTCAGTACTACTAAGAAAAGCCTCTGAAGTTGCTCTGATATTCTGGATAAAGTCCATGTCATCTTGCCAGGTAAGAATCACACTATTTTAAAGATAAATTGGTGCTTTTTTTAAAAGAAAAAGTTGAAATAGTTTGTTACTGACAGGATATAAACATTAAAGGCTATGAGGGGAATAAAAAGTCAATCTGTATACGACCCAAACGTACTTCTAAACAGAATTAAAAGCGTCTGCGTTTCCCATAAAACGCACCGTATGTTAATGAAAACAGGAGGTTGTTTCGAATTAGAACCATCAAAAACAGAGGGAAATTCCTCCTTAAAAAGGTTCATTTCTTGCAAATGTGACATCGTCCTAAAGCGAATGGCTGCTCTGAATGGAGGCGTTATTTTGGTAGAGAATTCCAGCTGCGATGAGGCCGATTGTTGTGTCGGAGAATAAACGGCGCATACCTTACCGCGGCAGCAGTGTTTCATTATTTACCACAGCCTCAAAAAAGAATTATCAGTATAATGTGATACAATTCCACCGCAAAGCAGCTTTCAAAAGGCTCATGAAGCCGAATCAATATCTCTCCCCTGCAGTTTCAGAAGACATTTTGCATCATAGGCTTCATGAAGGCAACATTTATCGCTGCTTTTTAAGACTGAATTATTTGGTTGTTCGTTGGTAACTCAGCATTTTCAGGTCTGTTATTTATTACAGTTACTATTTGTTTATTCAGAATTTTGTTTTACTTCTTCCTGCATCAATACCTTCATCCTGTAAATACAACAATGTCACAAAACTTTGGGGACGCATTTTCAGACAGAGTGAAGTTTGGGCCATTTTAAACCCTCCCAATAAAGATAATACATGTTTATGTCACACAGATTTTATTATTTCAGATTATTTCTGAGGCCTCCAATCAGTCATGCTTTAATGTGCTTAGTGTTAAAGACAACATGGTCCAATATTAAAAGCTAATTATTTAGCATTTTGTCTTTTTTCTGTTAAAATGGTGGCCGGCTTCTGTTACTGTTACAAAACAAAAAGAGAGCTAATGATTTTAAATCTTCATTTACTGAAAAGAAATTCACTTAAGTTCTAAAGAACTGTTGCGCTAAAGAAAATTAGTGCAACAAGGACGTAAAAATAGGTCCACCTAACCATGTGATAAAATTTTACTGAAAAACTAAAAGAATATCTTTTGTACCCTATTTATTCTGTCCTTCTTTGGCCTATTAAAACCAAAAAAAAAATTAATTTCCTGCATAAACACAGTGTGAACGCTGAGTGCTGAAGCTGAGTCGTTCAAGTTAAAACAATCAGCTAAATACTAAAATTTGCAAAAGAGCAGCTTAGAGCTAAACTTAAAGACAGTAGCTAAAAGCTAAAGCACATATTCAGAAACTCAAACAACGCAACTACCGGCCCTCCCTCCATCACAGCTGAACGTCGGAGGAACCACCGGCCGGTATCACTGCGAATGGCGCGGGGGCGCCTTGTTGTTCCACGACGTGATGAAGATAGTTACTAATGGCACGAGTCGCTCTCAGGATGGAGTTCAGATCCAGATCCGTGGACATCCGAGGCAACTGCTGCTTGAATAATGAATGGGGAAGGGAAAGCAAGATGGCAACTGCCAAAGCAGAACTGAGTGGAAATGCTGAAAGTGAAGAAGGCAGTGCTGACACAAACTTAGCGAGATATTATTAGACCGAGAACCAAGGAAAAATATAGCACTGTCTGTCTTCTTGCCCACAAGACCTGAGTATGGAGGAGAAAGGACAAGAACTAACATTGCCTTAAGTGTTTTACTTACAATAAATGTAAAAGAATATCTTCTATGTAAATTGTTTAAAATGGCGCTCATAGGATTTGAGATTTATCAGGGATTTGTTGTAACTATAGGCCTCAGTAAACACCCCGGGTGTTTAATCAGGCAAATGCTTTAACCCAAAACCGGCAGATGCTTCAGCCTTAAGTGTAAATCATCCAAGTGCAGTAATGAGGACATGCAATATGTGACATCAAGTCATGTTTTCATACTCTGGTGTTGGTTATCGCTGGTATCTCCTTCAGCTAAATGAGTTCAGATACCGTTAAGAGCTTTTTAAACGAATCACTTACTGGGGTTAAAGCTGGAAAACTAAATAAAACAAACTGTAATGTAAAAGAGTCTGTTCATTCAAATTTTCCTGATTACACAAACAAGCGTTCACTGAGTAAAAACAATATTATTCATGCAGTCTGCTTCATTTCTTCCACTGACAAATTAAAAAAAGGAGCCTGTGAAGGCAGCTGCCATCGCAACGTCACCAGGTCTCTGCAGGACCAAACTTGAATTTTTAAAAACGCCACTAAACAACTTTTCAGGTCGCACTCTCGCAACACAACAAACCAGATGCATTTTTAAAACGAGACCGATTTCTTTCCCCCCCCCCAACAACCTAATTCTCATATCAGTGGCAGAGCAGTGACAGAACCGGTAAACGCCACTTAAAACAAACTTTTAGTGCGTTTATTCAATATTCAAAATACATTTATGACCATTCTAAATGATCATCCATTGAGAAGTGAAGAACGAAACCGTTTATTTGATGCAATAAAAGCATTTAAAACACTAAATGCAAAAAAATTTAAGTTTAAGTAATTAAATGTTTCACTTTTACAGCAATATAGTACATAAAATTAATTTTATACATGGATTTGTTGCCAACATTCATTTAGTTTTAACACAACAAAGAGCCCTAACAATAAAATTATTAAAGAAAAAAAAAACTACATTTAAATTTAGAAAGTTATTCTCGCGAAGAAAATGCAATCCAAAATGGCTACGTCCACACTGCAGGTCTTGATGTTCAATTCAGTTTTTGTTGTGTTGTTGTTCACATTATGATTTAAATGTAAATGTCATCAGGCTCTAGCGTGGACAGTTATTGGACCGCCACCAGAGTTTATGTTTGGGTTTGCTGGAACGGGAGCAACGTACTGAAAGCAGAAACGATCCCAACGAGATATTATCGGTATGATCCGACACTAACAGTGGTATCATATGTTGGTGTAGATTCTCAGTCGTTCAGGACTTGGCAGATCTAAACAGTTTTATTTATTTATTTTTTAATAAAAGGCAATTGGACTTCTATTCTGTAGCTGGAAATGTGGATTTTCGAGCTTAAAACTGCATGACATTGGGATGGACAGTATCAGTATTTGGATCAATCCAAACCCCTACTTCAGTGACTTAAAAGAGTCGGATGAAATGCAACTGAGGTCGCTCTGAAAACCATCAGATATGCATCTGGTTTAGGATATGAAAATGAATGCATTTGTCATGTTCAGACTGTCATAAAACAAAAGTCAGATACGGGTCCCATATGGGCAGAAAGGAAAAAATAAATCAGATTTGAGCCAGTTTTGCCTGCATCGTGAATGTAGCCTGTGTGGTAGGAAGAGGGGTTCTGAATAAACAAAGAAAGAAGAAGGACAGAGAATCAATCCACCTTTGGCCTTGAGAGGCCAATGAAAGTGATTTTCAGTCATGCTGTCCTGCACATAGGCGTCATTTTGACAAAAAGGCCGCACATCGTCCTGACACCAATCTGAGATTCGTTCCATCACGACAGCGACCGCACCTGAAAACGGGGAGGGGACGCTCTGACAGGAGAGCTGTTGCCCAGAAATCTTGACAAGTTTTAGTCTGGTGGTTGTTACACCAGACTGAGAATTCACACTGAAGGAAAATGAATCTGCAGCCTGAACAGTTCAGACGGGAAAAGAAACTGCTAAAGGGTTTGCAAAGCCTCCAAACATCTTTTCTTTTAAGATTTAAATGATAAAATGACCCGCAATTAACATAAAATGATTCCATAGTTTACATTTTCATTTGCAAAATGCCTAATCCACCATTAAAATGAAACAAAGTCTTAGCAGTTATGACAAAAAGCACTGTAACTGAACATACATCTCTTTATCTATTTAAGTAGTGGTCATCTTCCATTAAAGCCGCCTAAAATGTCTTTACCCAAGCAAACAGACACACGAGGCCCTGAGCACACATCTCTCAGGCGAGTACGAACACCGAGATCAAAAGAGCTCCTGGGCAGCTTACAGAGATTAAAGAGAAAGAGACGGCTGGACAAAAGGGAGTCTAAAAGACTCTGTCAGCCAGTTTAAAGAGGGTTTGTAATTTTTTTTTCTCCCCCCTCAACTCCAGCTAGGCTGGATCGAGCATCTAAGGCTCGGCTCAGACACTAGGTAGTAAATTATAGATGGCAGGGAAAAACATGAGACATGAAAAGTAACGGAAACACGAAGCAAGACGAGGAGGAACAGCATCACTACAGACAGCATAAATTTATTTGTTTGGTCACTGGGCTGATAGAAGAAGTCACTTTATCATTACTTAAAAATCGGAAAACTTCACAGGAATGCAAGTTAGAAGACAGGCGACAGATGAAACTGGATTTCATGTCACAAAATTTGAGCCTTACTTGTTTGTTAAATAATCTTTTATCACAGCCCAATCACGAGCTTCAACTTAGAGACTTAGTTTGTCGGCGCTGCTCACGAGGGAGTCTCCAGAATGTCTCAAAAATGTCTCCAGGGGTTCTCAGCTTCCTCCTGTGCCTTGTTGCTTGAATTCTGAACACGCTCAAAAACAATTTATGGCAGCGGTCTCCAACCTTTTTGGCTCCAGGGACCGGTTCGTTATCAGACAGTATTTTCACGAACCGGCCTTTAAAGGTGTGCCTGATAAATACAACAAAATAAAACGATACGACCGGCATGAAAGCAGGGGTATTTTTTAAAACATAATAAACGTAAATCCAACGTGTTCTCGCAGCTTTGTTAGCTGCGTCCTGGTATTGTGTTATCAACATGATTAACACCCTCTCCTCCATCTAATGTTCTCTGTGTTTAAACATGCCCTTCAAAATAAGAGACACCACAAATATAAAGTGCACAAAGAATACAACTCACTTTAACGCCGAATCAGTGGGAGCTTTGTGCCTGTTTCTCAGTAACGAGACAGTCCCATCTAGGGCTTCCAGAGACGTTCGTTTTTTACTTATTTTGCTGCTTGTGGGTTTGTTTTTAGCGGTAACGTGTCACATGACCAAGATAAGCGTTTTGACACGCATCAAGAGTGAGTCATAGATGGATGTAGTGGAGAGAATCCGGTTATTCAAAAAACAGAAATACTGTAAGTTAATTATTCTTTCTGTGCAGCCTGGTACCGGTCCACAGCCCAGGGGTTGGGGACCTCTGATTTATGGGACAAATCTTTCCGAAAACAGACACATAGTTGCTACGGACGTCTCAAAACTGCCTCAATTTAGTTTCTGTGAATTTTGAGTTATATTTAGACTCCTCCACCGGAGCTCCCCTCTGACTACAGCCCTGAATGCTCAAGTTTTAAAAACAAAAACACACCAATGATGAATAATAATGATCATAAATCTGCTAATTTTGATTTTTAAAGTGTACTCCGGTAGATTAAACCAAACGTGGGGGCGGCTGACCAGGTGGGTACGATGTAGGCAGAGGTAGGTAATGAAATGACGTGCACAGCATAGGACACAGTGGCACAGATCACTGGTCACAAACACTCATGAATCAGTGCAATGCAACTAAAAATGTGCCTTTTTTCCCTCATGATTTTCAATGATTGAAGCAAAGTGAGATTTTACACCGAACAGATTCACCTCCAGGTTCACCGATGCCCCCAGAAATAAACCGCAATTAAATCAAACTATACAAGGTTTAATAAGAAAGAGCGGTTTACTCAAACAGCATTTTTTACTGCTCTGCAGTGAATGGTTTATTTCTGGTGGCCGATTTCCTGCACCTCCACTTCCCCAACCTGTCAAAACAGATCAATCCTCAAATTCTGTATCATCTCTATCCTCCATCTTCCTCTCAGACCATCAGCGGTTCAGCTCCAGGTTTCTCCCAGTGTCCTCATTTTCTCATCAGTCCAGAGCAGAATTTCACGTTTTCTTTCACAAGGCAAAAAGGAAACACACAGCTGTGGTAACGTATAAAAAGAGACCGTGGGATTGTCTCAAACTAGATAGCCTGAGTTTTACAGACAATTTCAGTTCTGTGAGACTTTCTATTTTCATCTAAAATCCAAATAATTGTTCAAATGAAGGAACAAGCCGAACAATTTGTGGCATCAGTAAGATTAAAACGGCTCTGAAAAGTTCTCAGGTTAAATTTTAAATGAAGGCCACGGTTTGATCCTCTCAAATGTTTTTGCTGGGGGATGGCGCACACTTGGATTAAAATAAAAATTTTAATCTCATACCTGAACACTTTCAGGTTTGTGTTTGACCAAGCATTTACAAAACAGATGTTCAAAAAAAGTATTTAAGAATTAAAAAGCATTGTTTGAAAATACAATGGTGCTTTGGAGACATAAAACAGTCTCGTTTCTGATCCATTCTTTGAATCTTTACAATGAACGGACTTTAAATAATCACAGTACTCTCATTTTATCGCATGGTGCTGGTCCATGACAAAAGAATTGGCTGAAGTGATCAATAAAGCACAAAAGCCAACACTTCCCAGAGGTTAACCAATGGTGCAGGCAGCATATAATTTTCACTGAGTGGGATTTAAACAAGCCAAAGAAATTCGAGTTAACTAGACACTTGACCTTTGATTTCATAAGCATAAGTCAATATCTGCTAAAAGCAAATACATCGAGCAGATGCATCTCCGACACATGCAAATCGGACCAGTACTGACTGCATGTGACAGCACATTACAACACAAACACACCCACACATAAACACACCCTGTAGGCTTTAGGAACACACATTCATAACCGACACACACACACAGGCACGCTCCAGCTCCTCCTGAGGCCACGATGAAGTAGGTCTCCAGACAGCCTGCTTAGGTAATGGGCTGTACGCCGCTCCTCTCCTCTGTTCCAGCTCCCTCTTCCTCTTTTTGTTTCTGTGGACGCCAGCCAGCATGTTTAACACGGGGCTTCAGACTGCGACCAATTAAGAGCATTTTGAGACCGCTTTTTGCGGACGGTGGAATAATTTCCCCGACGCGGCTTGGAAACGTGCCCCAGAATTTCTGTTCTTGTCATTGCAAACCTTTAAAACACAAGAAAGGAAACAGGGATCGGACTGTGTGTGTGTTTTATGTTGATTAAATTAAATTTATGGCCACCATTCTTAATCTACAAACGGCAGGGAGCAACAAATCTGACTTCACAATGCCTGGTGAGGAGTAGGGCTGGGCGATAATGCCAAAAAATTATATCACAATATATTTTTTTAAACACTTGGATAACAATATCACAGACAATATTCCACCTTTTCTGCTTTTTATGTTTTTATTGGATTTGCCCAAATAAATACGTAATTTCAAAACTGTTATTTTATACTTTTTATAAACATATTTGACGTGTCTCCACCCTCACCCGACACAACATGCCTGCATGACTTGCAGAACATGGCGGTCTGATCCACATCTTCTATTTTAAAACCAAAATGATTCCAAACAATAGAAGTGGCTCCTGTTTTTTTTTGGAAATAAGTTGGGACTCTCGGGAGGTATTTCCGTGTTGTGCTCCGCCATGTTTGCTAGGTTGTGCTCACAGCGCCTCACGCTTCTTCTTCTTCATTTTAATGGCGGTTGGCAAACAACAATAGGAAGAATTACCGCCACAAACTGGCCTCACGCTGTACGGGTCAGGCTCCGTTAAATTGGTGTCGTTTTGGACCATTTGACTTGTACAATCTGTTACCATGTTGAGGGACAGCGCGTTATAATCCCAAGATTATCATTATATATCATGTCATATTTAAATCGTTCAATACTACATATGTAACACATCTGTTCTTCTGCACAAAGTGACAAAACTACGCATAAATTAAAAGGCATATCATTACTTGAATGAATGCGATCGCCCACCGCCTTCCTTGACCGTGAGATATCACAATCAGAGTGAATGACTCGCACCTACAACCACAACAAATTTAAGTTAAATATTTATAAAATTGACCGAGTTAAAGCCTTTTTGTGTTGGCTAATGCTGATTAGTTGCAGTGGCCAACTTGACTCCAAACGTTAAGTTGCAGAAGAACATCCAGTGATTACTTTCTGCGAGTTTCATTAAAATCCATCCAGTGATTCATGAGATATTTTGGGAACACACATATATTCACAGACATGGGCCAAAATCTAAACATAAATATCCTGTACCAAGTCAAGTTTAGTTAAAGACGAAGTCCACACTGTAAATGATTAACGGGACAGATATTAAAAATCATAAATGATATGGTCAGCAGTAAATGATCAGCTTGTAATTTAAAGATGCGGCAATAACTACTTGTGAGACTGATTATTACGAGCTCAAAAAATAAGAAGAATTAAGTTGTTTTCAAACAAATAATAAAAATTCATGAATGTTTCGCAGCCAGTACACAGACTTGGCTCTATAATGGCATGACAAGGCACACGTGCACATAACTTTAATTAGTTAAGATTTAGAAACTATGCAACACTTTTTGCCTACAACCGGTGCTTCTGATTTTCTGTCAGACAGCCAACTTACAAGCTTCGTTTCAACGCAATCAATAAATTAAAGGGTTTCGTTAATTGCTAATGCAACACCGTACTTCTACCTACATCTTGATTCTTTAAGCCTCATCACAACACACACAGACCATCATCATCATCATCATCATCAGGCTACTATAATCTACCACTACAGACAGCTGCAGTGTCTACCACATAAGCACCATCCATATTGAGCTGTCTGCCTGTGGCTGCGCTCCAGTTTTTCTTGTGAGCCGGTTAAACAGCACAGGTTTCTGCTTCCTCTCCAGGATGTTTGAGACAGGAAAGCTTGTGGGCGGCGGCGGTGCTTTCCATGCCCTTTAAGAGACTGAGCCATTGTGCCTGCTGGGAATCTAAAATGCCATTGTAATGCCACATTGGTGATTAATACAGTAAATCCACTAAAACCTAGAGTGATGCATTGGGCTTTCAAATGTTGAAAAATACATTTGAAAGAGATAAAATACACTTGGTGAGATGGACACGGGAGAAGGAGGACTCATTAAAACCCATGCGATCTCACAGAGATGGGTTACTGACAGCTTGGCGTCCGTCTACTAGTAAAACCAAAGCAAACCCACCCAATAATCAGTCAGTGAAGTACAGAGGTCACAGGTTGCACGTAACAGCTAATTGCCAACGCTGTAACAGCCAACGCCATTATACCGGCTGTTCCAGCAAGGCTTTGGTCAGAGGAGGAGATGAGTGGCTAATTAGTGTCTGTGTGAAGCAGAGTCTGGCTGCTATCAGGTTCACATTAAAGCTGGAAGCGTGATAGGATCCTCCCCGGCATGCTTAGCTCCAGAGGCATTTATAAGTATTATAAGGAGCATGCAACGAGCGCTACAGAAGCTATCGGAGCTGATTCACGGTGGTAGACACTGATGTGCCTTGTCAGTGTGATCAATCAACATTTAATCAAGGTTGTAATCGCACTCGGGAAAACAAACATAGGCAAGGGGAAGTTCATTAAACCACAAACACATGACACATGATCCTCTCACACCGACATCACAGTTCTGTAAAGATGAGCGATTTGGGCAATTAACTCAGGCAGTTCTTCACGCTTCTGAAGATCAATTTAGCTAATAAATAATGAACTAACCAGTAGTTCAGATTAATTTTTCATATAGAATTGGCTTCTTTTTTTCGCTTATGGTAAAGTTTCTATTTATCAAACTATTTACTTTACCAGTTTTATAAGAAGCAGCCCAACTAGAGCCATTTCTGGTGGTTCAATATTAACCTGTATCTCTGCAAAACCAAACATTTGCAGCTTTGGTCACTTCAAACCCATACTTTTGGAGTACAAAAGAAAAAATAAAAGAACTGACTACCAAAGGTCTCTTCATCGGCCTGTTTCGTACCCATTTACTCTACTGGAGTACAGATGTGAAATAAAGGTAAGAACATTAGGACCAGTTTGTCCATCCATGAGGCAGGAAGCTGGTGTCCATCTCCAGCGGAGATGAGAGGCCGGGGACACCCTGGACGGGTCGCAAGTCCATCACAGGGACACACAGAGACGAACGAGACAGACTTGTTCACACCTAGGGGCAATTTAGAGTTACCAATTAAACCAAACATGCAGGATTTTGGTCGGTGGGAAGAAACCCAAGCTCTTGACAGAAAGGCCGTGAGGCAGGAGGCAAATCTGCAACCTTCTTGCTTCTTGAGCGTGATCAGGTCCGACTCAGACGCTGTAACAAAAGCCACAAGAGGACAACGATGTGGTGGTTTACGCCAACAAGATGCATGTGGCACGATGAAGCTAAAAACACAAGTTCAGTTCTCACAATTCGGACTACACAAGGGGTGTGTCTAGTCAACGTCCACAACCATTTTTAAAACTTTCACTTTGCACCAAATTTAGCCCAACTTTAACCTTAACACTGATGGTCAGTTTAGCTGTTGTTTAAACATCTTTTCAAACAAAAAAGCTCTGGGTTGTTGCACCTGAACTCCATAAACAGCGAGTTGTCGTAAGAAAATAATGAAATGCTGCACCAGGTTACAGGTTATCAACTGAAAACTTTACAAAGAACAAAAAGTTTATTAGAAATTAAGTGGTAAAATTATATGGTGCTGATATAACTCATTCTAGGTACTGGATTTAGTTTTTTTCCCCCGACAACATTTGTACTGACGCACAATTATCAGGTTGAAGTAGCATTACAACAACTTGGCATACTGGCAGAAATGTTGCACTGAAGGTGAAAATAAGTGTTTGCAAGGCACGGTGCAAGATTTTGCCCTCATTTTTAAGCATCCTTGAAAAACAAGTGCACCAAAGTGCTCATTTAGAACAAATCATGTCAAGTGGGTTGCAGAGGCACTCAGGTATGAACATAAATTAAAAAAAGATAAGCAGTCTGCACATCTGAAAAATGCTTAAACCTATCTTAGGTGACACATTACGCATATGAAAGGAAACACACACGGTGCTGCTGTTTCCCCTTTTGTGCAGTGCAATGCTCCAGTTCCATCAGTCACATCAGACCGACTCTCGCGTCCCCACAATCCTCCCCACGGTCATTCATCACAGTGCCACTCAAACGCTGACTCGGGTCCCTGGAGTGTCATGTTAATATGCTCCCTCCGTGTGTATGTGTGTGTGTGTGCTCATTCATGTTTGCTTACATTTTAGTTAGCCAGCATTATTATTATCATTATTTTTTGTATGCGTGTTTTTGTTTTGATTTTCGGGGGGCTAACGTTTTGTTTTTTCCTCTGAGATGGATTGGGAAATATGAAGGTGTGCTGCGGCACTGACGGAGCGAGGAGAGACGGAACAAGTCGATAAGAGAAAAGAGGGAGAAGTAAGCAGGAGCTCGACAGCAGCAGCAACAGGCGCAGGGCAAAGAGGATGACAGTGCCTTCTAGTAACCTCTCTGTCAACATGATTATCTTTGAACACAGCTCGAGGTGAAAAATGTGTCACACACCATGTAAGACGGTTGCTAAGGGGGAGTAAATGGAGACTCAATGGGCTGCACGGGAAAGCAAAGAGAGCGAAAACGACTTTCGGAATAACGCATGTTCTGACGGAGACGAGCAGAGGACCCCCTCACTTGCAGAGAGAGACGTTTCTGCTTACAGCAACGTGGATCATCTCCAGACGAAGCGTGATTCGATCATCGTGTGATCCTCAGTTGTTGTTATTCCAATTAGTTTCCCTAAATTGAGCATTCCTCAACACGGCGCATGGAGACATCAATCCAAATGTAACTGATTGCCGACCTAAAGGCTTTAATTACTTTGATTATGCACAGCCAAGGTACCATAATGCCACTGATGCACTCACAACAGAGTCCACTTCACGAAACAAAGAGCTCATCAAATCTGAGGTTGGCTTCACTGAGCTGCTGCACGTGTACCACTGGTCAATTTAAAAAATATATATTTCTATTCCAATGTAACATTAATTTCAGCTGCAATCTTAACAAATCTTAAATAGAAAATCTGGCAAAATAGCTGACTATTCACACAAGTTCGGCAAGCTGCTTCATTATAAGCCGGTGCATTTTACAACTACTAATCTGCAGTCTGAAAAGGTTAATAACTGCGAGCGTGATGACAGCCAAACAGCCCAGTATGACTGTATCAGCTACACCTACACAAGCTTTAAATGAGCACATGCACACAGCTGAGAGGTCGTGTTTCACCAAGCAGAACGAGAGTCCCTTTTGTTTCTGTGGTTTCTGTCTGTTGTGCTGAAAGTGTCACGCACCAACTTTGTGTTGTAGCATGCTATTCTGCCCGTTCTGCTACGCGACCAAATTATTTTATACAACTGCTCAAAAGAAGCTGATGAAATCTGGATTTCTGCGCGTGTGTCAAATCTCTCTCCAGTTACTGCAGGTCTTATTTCATTATGTGCTAATAGGAACATAAGAGAGGTCTGTCCCCTGAAGAAACATATGTTTTAGACCACAGAGCTGCTGTTTTACAGAGTATCTGCGTTTAAAATATCTGTTTAAAATACACAACTACTGTAAAAACAGTAACCATTGATCTCAGGTCCTCTACCTTAGCTCTTAGCAGCAGTTTCTCTCCTAAAAGCTCCTTCACTCGCCCTACTGCTTGCAATGTTGGATGTTTTGATGTTCCTCTCCCTTCTTTAGCCACATTTATATGTGTAGTTTTCATTAAAAACAAGGCTTACTTTAATGAAACAAAGCTCCACACAACTAAAAGTAACATCTAACATGAAGTTGCCCATAAGGCTCCAAGCTTTCCTAAATAGAGGTCTGTTATTTGTAAATAGTTTTTAGTATTAAGAGACACAGCACACCTCAAAACCAGTAAAACAAAAGCAATCATCTAAAAAAAAGTTAGTTAGGTTATATTTCTCAAAGTTATATTTCTCAGTAGGAATGTTTAGCACTTTTGTATTACTTTCTAATGTCTGATCTTGCAAACAAAAGTCCATCCATCCATCTTTTACCGCTTATCTGTGGTCGAGTCATGGAGGCAACAGGTCCAGGTTTCCCTAGGAGGGAAACCCAGACCTCCCTCTTCCCAGAAACCCTCTCCAGCTCCTCCTGAGAGATCCCAAGGCATTCCCTGGCCCTCCAGCAAGATTTGGGTCTGCCCCGAGGTCTCCTCCTAGTGGGACATGCCCGAAGGGAGGCCTCCAGGAAGCATCCTAATCAGATGAACCTCCTCAACTGACTCCTGTCAATGAGGAGGAGCAGCGGCTCTACTCCAAGCTCCTCACCTTATCTCTAAGGCTGAGTCCGGCCGCCCTACGAAGGAAGCTCATTTCAGCTGCTTGGATCCAGGATCTCATTTTTTCAGTCATGATCCAAACCTCATGACCACAGGCGAGGGCAAACAAAAGTCATACGCCATAAATTATGTTTATAATAAATACAGTATATATAATATAACATAATATAACTTCTTGCAGTAATATGATCAACACTTACTGGCAATAAAAGGTAATCTGCATGTTTGAGAAGGTACATTTGAATCCATCTATCCATCCTTCCATCCATCATGGATATCATATTTGAAATTAGTCCTTTTTATTATTAGAATAAAAGTACTAAAGGAACATCTCCAAAGAGTGGTGATTCTTGGTAGGGGTTGTAAATTTAAAAAAAAAAATAAAAATGGTGGGAAGAGTAACTTTAATATGTGTCAGAGGACAATAAATCTGGACTAAAAATGTTTCTTATGAGTCAGGGAGAGAAGATTGTCCCTACACCCCTCCTGCTAGCTGCCATTTCACACTTTCCCCATGCCCCTACTGAATTCAGATGTGTCAGAAATTGTAGGTACAGACTGATTTCAAATATCTTCAGCTCAGCAGACTCTAAAAAGAGCTCCACCAATAAAACTAACTCAGGTTTGGTCTTCAGTGTGATGAATTACTCCACTCACAAGCCTGCTAACAGCAGAATAAATGCATTCAAAGAGTCAGAAACTCTGCAGCATTCGTTTTAAATGCCCTGCATAAATGTCAGGTGTACAAGATTTGTGATAATGACTTCAACTTTGCAAATACCAAAGATGTCTTGAGAGATTCAGAAAGTCTTCCAACAGCTTGTTTGTCTCTGAAGAAAATACAGGATTTATTTTATAAAATCAGTAGAAAAAGCAACGTTGAGCCATAAAAAAAGATTCAATATTTTTAACTTAATTTTCACTCTGGCAGAGCTTAAATATGCAACAAGTGAACGTCATGAATCACGATTTGGTGCTCAAACCATTTCTGTGCCAGAATCTGCTTACCACAGCAAAAAATATCAAAAGTATTAACGCAACAAATTTTAACCAGCTCAGATTCATCCCAACAACACTTTGCTCTGGAGCTCAGAGGAAGCAGAAACCTCTGCAAACATAGAGAAAAAAGATGGTACATTTTCACCCTCTACCAGACAATCTGGCAGCAGAAGAAAAAAAAAACATCCTTCGAATGTTCTGAATTGTTGTAAAACACAAATAAAACACTTCACCGGAGAATTAAAAGTAAGTGGCAGGAGGATCTGAGGGAATTCACAATTCATATGGCCCAGAACAAAACTGTTACTCTGCTTCAGTGACTAAAATACTTCATACTTGTCACAGCCCTGCGTTTGCCGGAAACACAAAGCTATTACACGAAGGCTGAGGACAACAACAAGGCAAGAGCAACAGAATGGAGTTTGTTTGTTTTTTTGCAGAACAAAGCTTAAGAGGAAACATGTGATGCAAAACATGAGAGCACCAAGGATAAAACCAGTTAGGAGACTGCCAGCTGTGCACAGCGGGAGAAAAAAGCACACCTATCACCAAACATCAAGGTATTATTTGCAGCAAATAAACCCATTATTTTCTAGAAAGTTGCTAAACTCAGATAATGTACCCTGATCACCTCAAAAGCAAAAGTTTTTGATGGCAAGGAGACTTCAGAGCCGAGTAAAGACCAGAGATGACATTTAAAAGACAAGCACACACTCACAGTTTTGAAGTCCCCGTGGGTACAGTTCTGGCCTTGGTATTTGCAGGACAGCATCATCTCGTTGAGGTCATGGCCGACCCTATCAATGAACTCCTTCATGCTGAACGCTTTGGGCTTGTAGGCTGTGAAGTTGGTCTTTTCCTGCAGGAAGGCGAGCACGTCGGGCTCAGCCAGGTGCGGCTGGGGGATTGCCAGGTGCACGTCCAGCAGGGCCAGCAGCTCTCCGGCGTGGTACAGGTCGTTGCTCGTGAGGTGGCTGAAGCGGTAAGCGTTGAGGTTACAAATGGTCACGGCGGGGAAAACCAGGCTGCTCGAAGCCACGGCGTCCACACTGGTCACGTGTGGGTAGGAGAAAAAGTAAGCCAGCCGCTCGGTACTCTCCAAGGCTAACAGTCCCAGGCAGGCCAGCAGAGCTGCAGCCCAGAGCAAGCGCCGTGCGCCGGCCCGCTCATACGGAAAGACAAAGCGTAGGCCGTGTAGCGTGCTGGTGCTGGCAAAAGCCTGCCAAGAGGTGGGATGAAGGCTGGAGCTCTCATGGCTCCCCTGACTGCCACAACTTTCCTTCAGATCCATGCTTAGCCCTCCGGCTCCTCAGCCAGGGAGCCGCCCCCCTGAGCACTCACACCTGCACAAACAGAGACAGGAAACGTCAATTTGAAAATAAAAAAACAACAACAACTTTGATTTACAATCCATATTTCTATCGACCACGCTCCAGGAAGCAGCCGGATAAAATGGGAGGGGAAAAGTAAAATAAAAAAAAACAAAAAACATAAAGACTTCAACAGAAACGGAGAAGGCGGAACAGAAATGATACAGCAGCTCAATTAAAAGCCAAGAAACTGACAAAAAGAGAGGAAAGCTAACGGCTTCTGAAACCTGAATAACTACCATAGAAAATAAGCAACAGAGGCAAAAGATGCTCCTTCAGGACATCCCTCTCCTCTCCACTTCCACTCTTATTCACTTGAACTGAGAGTAACTGTGGCTGCCAGCCCGCCTGTGGCTCCTACTACACCCCTAAACATCCACTCAACACACAAATCCCAACACACACACACACCCCTCCACCCCCCCTCTCCGTTTCATCCTCCATCGCCCCCTGTGACTGCTCCATTTCACTCACAAAAACACCAGAGTTTAGTCCTCTGTGTCACCCGGAGCAGGAGGTGAGAGTCACTCCGGCCGCGAGCGAATGAAAGCTGCCCCTGAGTATTAAAAGTAGTGGCTCTTCTCCATTCAGAAACACAACCACACGTCAAGGCTTCTCATGCTCCCCCGTGCCCTCAACTAATGACAAGCCAAAGCACCTCTCTCGTTCAGCCTAGCGAGGAGACATCCAGCTGGCGTGAGTGTGTCTGACAGCGCACGTGTGTGTGTATGTGTGTGTGTGTGTGTGAGAAAGACAGAGGGAGAGTCGTTGATGATCAGAGCCGCCGGTTAGTCTTGTACGCCGATCCAAACTCCTCCCGTTTTCCTCTGGCCAGATACATCCGCCTTACCTCCTCTTCCCAGCTCATCTGTGGCGGCGGCGGCGAACAACAGCAGCGCTGGGGAGAGACGTGCACACACACCGACACACATGCTCGCGCCGAGGCAGAGCGGAGAGAGAGAGAGAGGGAGGGAAGCCAACACTCTGCTCGCTTCATCTCCCCAAAGCAAAGTCTCTTATACTGAATGTGTTTCCTCCTCCTCCCAGAAAACACCCCCACCTTTGCTCTTATTTGCCTCTCTGCCTTTTCACATTTCCACACCTCGTCAACACAAACACGGTGATGGATGGACGCAAAACGAGAGACTAAGGAGGGAAAACAGTGGCTGAGGACGGGGAGTGGAGTGGGAGGGATACATGTCATGGGTGGTGAAGCAGAAGCGGAGACGGAGGAGTAAAGGCAGGGAGATCTAGGCTGAGGACAAAAATAAGCTAGGAAACCTAAAAAAATGAAAGGAACGCAGGGGAAATGTGGTCACACAGGCTGCACAGGGATGTCACACAATGAAACTCAAATAAAAGGTGAGCAACACAGATGTGAAGGGAATTACAGACACACAATGTCCTTATCATGAGCGTGGATGTGTACTGTAGATTTTTTCTGAGAAACAGATTGTTTATAAAGAAAAAGGAAACGGGCCATGTGTGAAGTGATACAAGGAGACAGGAGGACAAAAGTGGTGGTAGAACAAAAAAGAAATGAGTGCGAGTGTGTTAAACGGTGATAAAAGAAACAAAACCACTCACCTGTGTGTGTATCATCTGGTTATCAATATAAAATAAATTAGTTATCCTTATTTAATGTAACCTTCACAAATAAACTGTAAATACGTGACTGAAGTATTGACTCTACTAGAAAATACTGCATTAATCCAGACTTCTTCATTTTCACAGGCTGAAAAGTAATTAAACAAACTTCTGTAATTATGAATATATATGCAAATCCCACATAGTCAATAAGTGCCTCAAGTCTGGAACCCATTGATACAACATCACGGCGTTTCCTCTGGCGCCGTTTGTGAGTCCTCAGCATTTTGTGCAATAAATGTTGTTGGGTTTTTTTCCATTTGATGTTTGTTTTTTTGGTTTGTTCTGTAGAAGAAAGATGGAAACCGCAGCAGTCCGTTTCATGACGGAGCGGACATTTAGGACATGCCTGGCGCTTCTCGGCTGAGTTCATTATCGCCCGCCATCACGAAAGGAGAGAATTATCTCTGGGGAATGAAATTCCCTGCGTATGTGTGTTTGCCTGTTAGCAAAACACATCTCAGACTACTGGACAAATTCTAATAAAACTCTCAGAAAGTAACCACACGCTGTACATTCACAAAACGGCTCTCTTACAGATACTGAGCTAAATGTGGCGTGGTAGTAGCTGAGGGTCACCCCCATCGGATACTCTGAGCGTCAACAGATCTTTGTTTAAAACTTCAGATGCATTCCTTTCATTAAAACCACTTTCTAAAGGTACAAAAATTACTGCCGAGTGTTTATTAACCCTGAATGGATAAGTTGGTAACCTGTGATTCGCTCGCTCAAAAGCCAAAGTTGTTTTTCTTTTTATTTAAACGCAAACGCTGAACAAACTCCAGCCCACCTGCAGCAGCATCTGATCAAAGCCAGCCTCTCCCAATATGCCTTCTCAGCATTCCTCCGTGCAAACCACCTGCTCCTAAACAAACGGAAAAACGGAAAATAAGCATCAGGATCTGCACCAAATTAACACAGACGGGCAGAAAAGATCAAACCGGGTGGTTTAGCGGTCGTCATAAGGAGCATTAAATCAGAATTAAATTAGAGGTGAAGTAGTTATCTTATTTTGGAGGCATTTACATTTGAAACAGCTGCATTTAAAAGTGGGCTATCACAGTAAAACATTACTACAGCAGAGGTTTAATGAAAGCTGTGATTAAAAAGGAAAAATGAGCTGAAATGTGGGCAAAAAAGGTGACAAAAAAGAGAAATATGGATTACTTTTTAAGCATTTTAATGATTGCTTAAAGAAAACAAAATGTATGCCCCTTTTTCACGAGCTGAAACAATAATTTTAGAAGTTAACTTTAAGAAATGTTGCCGATATGGACTCATTTTAAACAATGAATTCAATAACAGGCAAAGAAAAAAAAAAGTTAAAATGTCAAACTCCTGGGTTGCAGCAAATGTGTGAAGTTCAACTTAGAAAGGGGATAAAACAAAAATCTTAACAGCTCACTGAATAAGATTTTATCAAACAAAAATAAAAGGTCAAAAGGTTCAGTTTTTTAAGAGATTACGAGGAAGTGTAAAGTATACACTCTCAGGCACACAAAAAGGTATTTTCCATAATGTCCTATTTAATCTGCAGCAGCACGTCTTTCGAAACCGAATACTTTGAGCAACATAAAGACGAATTACTTCTTTCAAATGTCACAAAATAGCAGAGAAATAGGTGACTGCACCTGTCTACAAAACTGCCATTTCCCAGAAATCTTAAGTGCTTCATTTCAAATCTATTACGGTGACATGCAGAGAAAAGAAAAGGCAGAAATATGTTGTTTGGAAGACACAGCTGTTTCTTCACATTAAGCATAAGGAGAGAGAAGAATATAAAGAAATATTACAGCCAAGTTAGTCACGGCAATATGACAATGACAGAATATTACGACTTTAAACGACTTAAAATGGAGTCAAAAAGGCATCTGAACATCAAGACTAATTTGATCCAATAAACACTCATTTTCGCGTGCAGGTAAATCAGTTTTACTTCAAAACTGGATTAAAAATTCAAGTTCCCTTTTGGCTCAATCCCTAAACGATTTCAGCTCATTTTCTAAAATTACCGGGCGACTTCTGTACAGGCCTAATTAAGTGATTAAAAAGTAATAAAGAGCCCAAATGAAAAAGCCCATTATAAAATTATGTCTAAATACCTCTAAGATTAAACCACCTCACTGTTTCTAAAGTTTCAGCAACTTAATTAAAGCTATAGAATAAAGTTTAATAAACTCTTACCCATAAAAGGTCACCACAGATAATAAATTCAGACGTATTGTGGAAAAGCTGAGTCTTTAAAATGTGCTTCCAAGGAGCCGCATTTTATTTAATTATTTTACTTTTTATTTCAGTATCTGATCATTTCAATGAAATGTTTTCTTTGTTTGTGACCTATAAAATGCATCAACCAGTGCTGTATCTAATCTAACAAACAACTTGGCAAATAAACACTTTTAAAGTGGATTTTAAGGCTCTTTGTTTGATACAAATACACATTTTATTCCTATTTGTTTGGCTAAAACTTTGAAAATACCAAAATTAACATAATTTGGCAGACAAAAAACAGCATTTTAGCTGAAAACTTGTCATACAGTAAACTCCTCTGTCTATTCTTTTTTAATATATGCTTTTATATGCTTCTCATAAGCTTTTTTTAAGTCCTCTATTTGTCATTTTGTTAGCATATTATAATGCCGTAGAGGTCAGATACAAGGACTGGGCTAAAAATTAGGAAAACGAATATAAATAAAAATAAATATTTAACAAAAACACTTAAGAAGGTTGCAGGAAGGTTTGGAACTTCTGAAAAAAAACTAAATAAACAAGGGTTTTTACGTTTTACGTTGTTCTCAATTAGCAAACAACAAATTCCTGTAAATTAATGAGTTTTAACCGAGTTTAGGAAACATTAGAAACTTTTTTCTACCACAGCGGCTTCATAGTAGGATTAATACACGTATTGGTTTTGCTTTAAATAGTTTTAATCACCTGTTTTGGAAGACTAGTGTGTCTTTTTCGCTTCTGTTTCCCAGTAACCGTTAGCTAACGTGTTAGCTTACCTGTCGCGCGGCTGTGAACTTCATGTCGCGGCGGTTGTTTTTAAGACTTTCGGTTTATATTTTTCTGTTAAAAAAAGAAATATTAAACAGCTAAAAAGACTGGCAGGAATTAGAAAAACAGAGGGAGAGACGGAAATTTAAAAACATATATACTAAAAATAACTTAATTCAAAGTCATAACTTTAAAGCACTTTTGTCCATATTAGCTTTTTCAGTAAAGTGCTAACAAGCTAACCGGAAATGAGCCGCTCTTAATTATGGGATACCAAAATAAAAGCTTAAAAAACTGTAAATAAAATAAAATATAATAAAAATTAAAATAATTACAGCAACGACACAATGTGCCAAATGATAACAGAAAACTATTTCTTTCAACCAAATTTATTTATTTATAGTCAGAGATTATAAATAATATTTATTATTTAATTGTTTGATTGATTTAGTTATTATGTAAAACTTCTTGGCTTTGCATAAAAATCATAAAATAAATTTAAAAAAGGAAACATTTTTGGCAATTACTGGATCTAGAGTCCAGTGAATAGAAAAACAACACATTTTCTGTAAATCCAAGACAAACAAGCTAAAATGTCATTAAATTAATCGCCTGTTTATTCCTTTTAAATGCATTTTAACCAGCTCTATTTTATGTATGGCTTACTTGCGGGCATTTGTCTATCACTTTGAACTTTCAGCCTAAGTTCAGCTGTTTGCGAGAACACCAAAGCCCTAATTAAAAGTAAAGAAGTTGAAAGATAAAGTACTTTATCTTTTTGCCAAACACTCCCACACACATTGTCTGACAATCACACGGCTTTTTTTTCCCCCAAAATCAAATTTACTATGGTCTCAGACAGCTGCAGGGTTTGCTGGTTTCTTAACAACTTAATTAAGCAAATCTTCCATTTTTCCACTGAGGTAATGAGCGCAGTTTTACAGGGATTAAAGAATCTCCAGGGCTGAAAATTAGGCTTTATGCTTTCGCAATCTTATCTTCCTTCATCCGACCAAGCAACTTTCCATCTACAGGATTAATAAATCTGTATTTCAAGCCTTATTTTTATCCCTCTCTTTTTAATTTGCATACAATTAAGACTAAAAAGTTTGTGTCAGTGTTAAGAAACATAAAAATAAGTTTCTGTATCTGAATCAGAAACAAAGACTTGGACAATTAAAGCGCTGCTTTTTCATGGAACAGATATTCCCCGACTTGTAGCAGCTTTGATCAAACTTTGTAATTGACGATGTGCTGAATGTAATGAAAGATGCGTTAGCGCTCAGAGTATGTGTTAAAGATGACTCTCAGCTACTACCACACCAAATTTTAGCTCAATATCTGTAAAATCATCATTGTTATAGCATTTTTTGTGCTCTTTAAGGTCTGTGGCAGCCATCTTGAACTGGGTTCACTCCAGATGTTGATGTAAACGTAATGATTATGTCATTAAAATCATTATGAGGTATTTTGCTAACAAATGAACGCAAACAGACAAAAACAAGAAGCAACAATCAATAGGATTCAAGGTGCAAAACAAAAAGGTTAACATTAACTACTCCTGTCCTTATTTTAGTTATTTATTTGAATTTCAAAGCTGTATCTGTAGTGAAAAGTAAATTTCAGGCATTGAATCATTTGATTTAAATTCAGGAAAATGATTTGCATCAGTGGGATTGTTTAAATTTCCTTCCTGTTACAAACCACAGCACGAAGAGCAGCTTTTTATTTTAGCTTTTCTTACTTTGGAGTCACTCGGCACTTCTTATATAATATGCACGACAAAACCGGAGGAGTAATTACACTTTCAGACTATTTTAACGAATTATGAAAACTAATAAGGTCTTGGTGGATAATTAGGATGCGTAAGTGCCAGATCTGGCCAGACAGCTGATTATTACCTCCAGCGAGATGCGACTGAAGCAAAAGGGCAAATTATTCAAGTGTGTGAGCAATAATCACAGATTTGCTCAAACCAAGCCCCCCTTTTGTGAGGGTCCTAATTGGTAGATATACAGATAAAGGGAATGGGTAACCCCCTTTCTGTGCACATAAACAGTTTCAAAGAGCCTTTTCTGGTCGAATTAAGTTCCTCTCCAATTAGGAGTTTCATCGGGACTCCTGTCGAGCTGTTTGTGTTATCTGATGAGCTCAGGAACCGGGCTAATGATCCCTGCCAGGACCAGATCTGTCGGGCAGGCCGGTTATTGCCCACTGCTGGTATTTATGCTCAGAAATAAGCTCTGTTATGTGCAGACTTTATTTCTGAAGTGATGTATATGACTTTTAGTTACATAGAGCTTTTTCTTTCTAGATTTCTTTATTAACGAGGAGGAAAAAAGTCCTAAAATTGACAAAAATAGTATTAAAAGGTTAGAATTTATTGAGGAAATGCAAACCGCCCACTGCTTGTCAAGGCAGTTTCAGATTAATATGTTTTAATAAAAAATGACAAAGTTGGCGCCATTTTGGTCAAACCGCAAATGTTTTTTAATGACTTTGTTAGACGTATTGAACTATTGTGTTTGTGTCTTTGAGTTTTTAGAAAAGCACTATTCAAATAAAATGTATTATTATTATTATATTAGATATGTTTAGCTTCATGATTCCATTTACATTATCTCTGCTCATGTTTAAGATATTGTGTTTTGACTCCATGTTTTTGTGTAAAATGTTGTAAAGCACTTTGTATCGCCTGCTGTGTAAATAAATCTGACTTTTAACTTAATGCATGATCTCGGTCGGTGTTGGGGATGACTCTCAGCTACTACCACATCAAACATTAGCTCAATATGTGTAAAACTGAGACTTACAACCATTTCTGTTGATTGGCTGTGGCAGCCATCTTGAAGACATCATCGTCGGCTGACAATAACAGAGCTATAATACATTTAAAATGAGCGTTCCTTCAAACTAAATGTCACGTTTAAATAAATAACGCTTGTGAGATGTGAATGAATTCAGCAGGAATACGGACTTCTGCTCCCAAAAAAAAAAAATCTGATTCATTCTTTGTCAGTTCTGTAATAGATTTCCGTCGAAGTGAGCGCCGTCCGTCTCGCATTTTGAGGCTGACGGGAAAAAGTTGAGTTTTTATTAATTGATTTGCCACGAGCCATCGCTGCCAAAAGAATCCATCAGATTTAAACCGGAGCCTGGATCCAGCATGAAGGAAACAAATCCACTGTGGAGGAGGTGCAGCCGTTTGGATAATGTTACTGTCCAAACTCTAATTTTACTTCTGCGAGCAGCCATTACGCTGTGCAGGCTTCCAGTTGTTTTAGTGTTTTAGAGGCGTTTCGGGTAAAACACTAAAACCTGTTTTATTATTCCACGCACTTCCCCGAAGGCATATCTCTCCCGCCTTCCTGAAAAACTGGAGCTTCTTAGTGTTTCGCTCGTATTTGCTTTAATGCTTTAAAATTTGCGGCACCCCGACAATCCACAGAAGGTTTAAAGCTGCTCCCCTGAACTGACTATCAAAGTGTTTTCTCATCAGCAACGAGGAGGAAGTCGTCTCTCTGAAGACGAATAGCAGCTCAAACAAAACGACAATGACGGAGATAATATTTACATTGAAATTCTGCGCTTTATCCTTGAAATTATTGGCTTCGGGAAGAAAAACGGAGAAAAAACAAAAAAGGTGTTTGAATGTCAGCCCTCGCAGGCTGAAATTATTCTTTTTAAAGACCAATTTTGTCATCCCAATTAGTGCCTTTTGAACATAAACCAGGACACTAAAGCGGCTGCATCATTCTCAGAATGAGAAAAAGGCTGAGGATTAACCTGAATCCGAGGAGGAAATCCTGTTGGGAAAACCTCCATAAGACATGTTAGTCACAGTGTGAGTGCATCCTGATGCAGACAGGGCCAGGTAAACACCTCTCCATCTGCAAACCAACATGGGGCTGCGAAAAAAACAAACAAACAAACAAACCGGCACTGTAAACAAAAAGAGTTTATCCTTTTCCTCAGGAAGGATCAGGGACGACGGCTGAACCACAACGGGAACCTGAACCTCGCAGAATTAACAAAACCGTTTTGTGCTGATCAGTCTTCACTGTCGAGGCTAAAGCAGCAAAATCAAGAGTGAACGGATGAAAGAGACATTTTAATACACAATAAGCCACAGAATGGGTCACTGCTGGTTGACACCAGCCATCAGTGATGAATTTTTCTGTTTTTATGAACACTGAACAGTATTTTCTAACAAAAAAAAGTATATTTTAACATGTTTTTTTTACAAGTTCTTCAGAAGAGGAGGTGTCAGGAGAACGGGATGGATCTTTGAACGTGAAGGTGACGTTAAAGGCCGCAGGCGTCTTCAGGTAACTCCCCCAGCAGCTCATCCAGGTCATCATCTGCAAAACAAGACGGGACAAAACATGAGACGCTTCCAGATGTGCTGTTAGCAAAATATCTCATCAACCGCTGGATGGACTTCAAAGATACGTTAATAAAAGCAATCATTGGATGTAAGAATAACCGGAAACTTTTTGGGACTTATTTTCACGAACGCCGGCGTGTTTTCGAAACGCCTGAAGCTCGCCGGTCCTGGATGTGTCAGCTGCTCGTGTTTGATCACTTCTGGTTGAGAGCGGCAACACATGTGGTGATAACGGTGAAAGCTGCTGACAGATGTGGGCCTGCAGGTGTTTGCTGCAGGGCAACAAGCGGCTGACAGTGAAAGGAAACGCTGCACGCCTATAAAAGCGTGACTTGTTGTGTGTTAATGAAGTGCAGCTCAAAACGGTTCCAGACACATCTGCAGGAAAAGGAAGAATCCAAATCAATCATCACAGGAAGTTTTACTCTTTCTATTCTTTTTACTTATTTTCTATCCTCGTTTCATTTGATCCACATTTCTCTAATTTAGCCCTTCTAATTTGTGGATTGTTTAGGATTCATCCTTTCTGGCAGGAAACTTGCTGTTATTTTTGTCTTTCAGTGCCAGAACTCATTACTGAAATGCACCATCGGTCTCTGCCATCCAGTCCTGTGAATTATGTGCATCTTCTGTTGATGCATTTCTCCGGATCAGAAGCTTCTGTTGTTGTTCTGCCACGGTTTGTCGGGCTTTCAAGCCTCAATCTCCGCTGTTTACTCAGCAAAGACGAGTTTTACTGCAATCTGCATTTCGAGATGCGACAGGAATCGTTGTTTCTGTCGATCGTGTGAGCCGGGTCTGACCTGCATCCCAGTCTGGGTCCCGCGGAGCTGGATTCGCAGCGCTCTTCGGGGGGGCTCTGCTGGAGCGAACCGATTTGTTTTCCTCAGTGTGTGTTTGCTCCTGGGGGACTTCAGCTTGCTCCGTGCGTCCTCCTCCCTCTTTTCCCTCCTCGTCCTCCTCGTCGAACTCCAGCTGCATCCGAGACACGGGCCCCCGGAGGACGCCGGCTTCCCGCGCAGGTGATAACATCGTCGGCTCCTGGAGACAGACAGGAGGGGCTTTAAAAGCTCCCGAGACGCATTAAAGACCACTTACAGCTTTAAGGTGATGTCTGCTCCCAGATGAAGCTCACCAGGACGAGAGGAGGGAGCCGGGTGGGCGACAGGCCGACTCCATCGGGAGCGTAGATCCTCAGCAGGTTGTTGGGCGTCACGTTCAGGTAGTGGTTACGATGAGACGGAGAAAACACTCCCACCTGCTCCGAAAGAGACGAAGCATTAAAACTGAAAACATCCCAACCCTGACTGCAGGCGGAGAGCTTCACCTGTTTGAGCAGCAGCACGGCTCCAACCTTCAGCTCCTCCGTCCTTTCCTCCAGGAGGCGCCGATGCACCGTCCCCTGGATCTCGCCTTCAGCCCGGGGAACAAAGAACGGAACGTTTTTATTTCAAACCACCACCAACGTGTGACGAAGCTACGATTCAGTTAGAATAAAATCAAAGTAAATTACTGAATCAGGACAAACACATTAAACATCTTCATGCTCTTTGCTCTCGTTCTAAATGATGTTTTGTTTTCTGTGTGAACCTGAAAGCTGGACGACAATCACACAAGCTGTGCAAATTTACTAAAATATTTCACATTTTACAGACATTTCAGGGGTCGTGTTTATGTCCTCATCGTTCAAAGAAGCGTCGGTCAGAATCTGAAACCTCTACAGGACACCATCCATCCGTTCCAGGTCGCGGGGAGCTGGTTTCTATCCCCAGCAGTCACTGTGTGAGAGACCTGGACAGGTCTGAGTCCACAAAGAGACAAACAACCACTCACACTCTCACCTAGGGACCATTTAAGACTTACCAGTTTACCTAACATGCATGTTTTTGGTTTGTGGGAGGAAACCGGAGCAGCCATGTGAGCACAGGGAGAACAACCCAGAAAAGCCCCAGGCCGGGAAACGATCCTGCAACCTTCTTGCTGTGAGGCGGCAGCTCTAACCACTGCACCACTACATAAAAACACACAGCCTAATTAAAAGTTGTGTGTGTAAGCTTCATCCTAGGCTTGAGAAACAAACCCAACACCTTCAGAGCGACATGAGTCGGCAGGTTTGAGTCGTTCTTTACTGAAAAATAAAAAAAGATCGTTCCGAGTCGAGGAGATCCTTCAGACCTTCACAGCAAACTCGACAGCAGATTTTCGAGTGAAGATTTGTTCTTATAACTGAACTCGCCTGGGATGACGTGTGGAAATCGATTTGTTTGCTTTACGACACATTAGGACCGGCAGACGAGGCTCGTTCCTGCGCCGGTAGCAGCGGCGAGCAGCAGGAGGAACATCAGCGGGAGGAGCAGGAGGGAGGATCTGTCGTCAGCTCGCTGGCAGATTTGCCGCTTCGTTCACACGTCGCCTCAGAAGATTCCAGAGATTTCACTCGAGGGGCGGCGGGCGGAGGCAGGATGGAAAAAAATCCTGGCAAAGCCTTCGGATCAAGTGCTGCAGATATCCGAGTTCTGATCCACTCCGCAGCCGAGTGAAGAGTCAGATCCTCGACGTCTGAGGAAGTCCGAGGTCATGGTTCTCAGCTGGAGAACGAGCGTCCAACATCCTGTCATGGAGCCAGTCGACCCACAAATCCTGATATTGATAACAAATAAATCACAACTGACGTTCTGGCTGCTCTCAAAGCAGAGGAGTAATTTTAAAAACACATTTTCACCCGACTCACCACATACAGAGTGACGAAAATTACAAATTCTGCAGAACATTTCTTTATTTTTAGATCCTTTTTAGATCATTTGTCCATCAGGTTTCTAGTTTACAGTTATAAGAACATAAAATGCAAAAATGAGAACAGAAAAATAAGATAATTTTGGTAGCAGATCCTTTATAATTAGAAACCTGGCTGTTTGAACCCACTCTTCTTTACTTTGCAAGCCTGCTGTGGCTTAAAATACACAATTAGATACAAATATTAAGTTTGAAACACAACAGAAGTAGGAGTGAGAAAATGTTGAGGATCTTCTGGAGAGAGGAAAAAAATGTAAAAAAATAAAATTCTGCCAACCTTCCTGTAGGCGCGAGGCTCATTACTGAGAGAACAGTCACTCTTGGTGTCAGAAGCACTTAATACGCCGCCGCCGCCAATCCACTACAACTGAATCACTAATAGGCACTTAAATTGGGTGCTGAACAACATCCACTCCTGCTGATGATCATAACGCCACGCCGGGCCGAACCGGCTTGGCTCGAGGCGGATCAGAGGAGAGGGAGGCGGTTTGAGACGGAGACGAGGGAGCTCTGTGTGTGTGTGTGTGATCAAGCACGCTGCACGCCACGTAGACCGAGTGGAGGTCTCAATGAGCAAATGTGAAGCGAACACGCTCACCGCTCCCCCACCGCGGTCTCATCCCAGTCCGGAGCTTCACCCGACTCACCACCGCGATAATCTTATGGAACCCCTAATCACGAGTTTAACTTCCTCCAAGGTGTTCTAGTACCACGCCGAAAGAAACAAAACATGCACATCACGTTTAACGGCTGTTTTCAGCACAACAGAGACTCTCTTCCCACCCAGTAACAGCTAGAAGTGGAGCTAGACCCGGGGTGGACATTCCTGGTCCTCTGGAGCCACCGTCCTGCAGGTTTTACTAACCCTAACCCAGAGCAGGAAGTGTCCCGAGGCGCGTTGGGACTAAAGGACACGTCGTAATCTGGAGGACCATGGATTATTTGTGAGCGGTGGTCGCAGGATTGTGTGGGTTTACGCCGCAGACCAAAAACGTGCGCGTTAGGTTAACTGGTGACTCCCGTTTGTCTCGATGTGTCCCTGTGATGGACTTGTGGACCTGTCCAGGGCGTCCCCCGCCTCTGGCACGCCGGCTCTCCGCGACCCGGAGAGGAGAAGCGGGTAAAGAAAACGGATGTGTGATATTGGTGACGGCCAGAAAAAAGGCAATTACAAAAAAATGGATGTTGCAAACAGAACCTACTGTCAGAGAATGGGCCCAAATAGTGACAGACATTTACAAAATGGAAAAAATAACAGCCACAGTTAATCTAAAAATAGATTTATTCTTCAAACATTGGAATAAATGGGAAAAATATCTCAAAAAATATATGCCAGAAATAATTTAAACCAAAATAAAAGGATGCCACCAAATTTTATTTTATATTTTATAATCAAAGTTCTTTGTTCGAAGTGATGTTTTGTGGATTTATAGAATCATGTAACGGATACTTTTGTTATGGCTACACTCTCTGACCCTGTTTTTTTTTTTTTTTTTTTTTTTTTTTTTTTTTTTTGGGTTTTTTAAAAAAAAAAAAAAAAAAAAAAAAAGGGGAAAAACCCGGATAGAGACATGGGAAGATAATCTTGTGTGGGGCCACATGGATTCGAGAATGTACCAGACCAATTTGTTGTAGCTTTGGCTGGGCCATACCAACAGGTTTGGTCGGTGAGGAGTGATATGCTAAATGTTGATGTCAATATCTGATCCAAATAAAAATAAAAATAATAATAAAAAAAAAAAGAAAACGAATGTGTGTGTGTGTGTGTGTCCTCTACCTGTTGGGTCTTTGAAAACCGCCCTGGCGTCAGCATGCGTGTGGACGATGCTCTTCAGAAGGACGGCCATGTTGGGCACTTTGTTTCTCGGCAGTTGTTTCAGCGCCGCCTGGTTGGAACCAAATAAAGCGTTTCCATTTTAAAAACTTGGATAAATTTAACAAACTTCTGGATCTTCAAGGTCAGCACTGGGTCCAAACGAAGCCCTCTAAAGCCCGGCGCCAAACCACGTCAGAGACAATCCAAACAATTAAAGTGCTCCATAAGATATTTTGCTAACAGGCAACAACAGGCAGGTGATAATAACCTTGAGTGAAAGGCATTATCAGCGGCTGGCTGCTGCTTTCTGCAGAAGTTTCTCGGAACAATCGGTCACAAACGTTTGCTTTGGTAAATATTTACACCCATTTGTTACAACGCCATCATACGGCTTCGTTTATTTAACTTCACCTGAGAGACGCTTCGTCATTTTGACAAATTGTCTGACGGGAAGCTCCGATTCTAATTTATTAAAGTCTCATCTCCTCCCTAATAAATCCGCCGACTGAATTTTTAATCACGCTGGTTTTAAATATCGCTCCTTTCAGCGCTGGTTTGTTAGAACAAACAGTTAGGAGGATGTTCTGATAAATAAAAAATAAAAAAATACATTGAAACGAGCAGGATTTCCTGCCGTCTTGGACGAAACGTGTCCACGCCGTGTGGTCATTTGTCCGCCGGCGTTGAGAAGCTGGACGAGCTGCAGACGCTCCACAGAAACGCGAGGCTGCCTCCAGAGGTTACAAACACAGAGAGAGGAGAACAACAGGGTCTCCATTAGTGTGATTGATTGGTGATCGCGCTGTTTATCATCTCCAAACACCTCCGGAGCGGTGGCGGCGTTTGCCCTGATTATGCCGACAGACCTCCAGCTGCCTCGCGGAATGTGATGAAGGAGGACGAGTCGTTTCTTGACCCAAATATCAGTAATGCAGATGAAACAGGACCCCCCGCAGGTCCGCGGGCTCAGGAAGACTTTGTTTGTGAGCTCACCTTGCGGAGCACCATCACCACGCTGTAGGAGTGCAGGAAGCACGACGGATTCCTCTCATCCAGGCCCATCTCCGCCTTCATCGCCGCCCAGGCGCCGCCGCTGAACTCCTCCTCTTCGGCCTGCGAGCTGGAACCCTGGAGGACAAAACCAGACTGTTTGTTTACGCTTAAAACAATCTTAATAAACCCTTTAAGAACGAGCTCTTCCTGTAAATACAGAGAACCTGACGAAGTCCTGTGGTTGTTTATGGTACTAATCTGCCAAACATAACAGTAACTCCCAAAGCGCCAAAGATCCCCTGCTGTCAAAATCATGCTTGCAGATGAATTAAATTGTAATACATCATCAGAAACCTCTGTGAGGCTGAAGAGCACCTGCTGAGACAAACAGGAGAGCAGAAACTGTGACACAGAGAAGTGTTTGAGTTTTTCCTTCCTGGAAATGCAAAAATAAAACAGAAACAAAACATCTTTGTTTCTTTGAGGGGGTAAAAAACAAACAAAAAAAACAGGAAAATTCATCCTGGGATGTTTGGGAAGCCTTTAGCGTTCCAGTCAGAAATGATTTTGGGAATAATCTGTGATGGAATCGATCGCTGTTGAGTGGAAATCCCTGTTCTGCTCAGAAACGGCTGGATTGTGGCGAGAATCCCGGCTGGACTGAGGTGGACGCCCGGACGTCCAAGCACAGACTGGCTTTATGGGAAAGCAGTGAAATGAATTAATGACACAACAGCAAAACATGATGGAAAAAAACAAAAAAAAGCAGCAGAATTGTTGTTTTCATGATTGCTTGGAGCCATATTGGTAATTGGAAATAAAATTTGATTAACTGAACAGCCTCCGTTCTGCAAAAGCAAAAACAAAGAAGTGAGACTGAAACAAATAAGGAGCCTTTCCCATTTTTCTTGTTTCTCTCCTCTCTAATCTCTCAGACTGAAAGGCCATCGGGCCGTGAGGCAAACGGACAGAAGCTACCGCTGATGAATAAAAACAGGAATAAACAGCCGTTTCCCAGAATGACAGAGTTTAACACAATAAACCAAAGGAACAGAATAATTCACCATCAGCTGGAGAAACGTGAGCCGAGTCTCGAATGACTTCACTGAAGGAGTTAAAACGAAGTTGGTGAAGTTAAAACAAGCAGATTTTAAGGAGAACAACGTTTCGGAAGGAAGTGAAGAGATCTGAATGCATCAAGGTAAAAATTACAAAAATCAACAATCATAGCAGCCATCTTTGTCTGCAAAAAACAGGGAAGAATTAAAAACTACTAACTACTAAGCAACAGATTACTGAGGTGTGGTCAACAGCTGAGTTTCTGTTGATGTGCCCACGTGTCTTGGGGTTTTATTTACCTGACTCGGCAGTCGAGCCACAGCGCCGTGAGCCGGAGTCTGAGGAACAGAAACCACGATCTCGTCCAGGTTCTGACCCTGAGGCTGACAGAGGAGACGGACATTTAAAACGTGGCACCGTGGTGGAAGCTTAAACCTCAAGCTTCTCGTCTGATAACAGGAATCGGAGCTGCGTGAGCGCGACCTGCTGCGGCAGAAGTCCCGCCGGGCCGGGGAAGCGTCTCGTCCTGGGCTGGCGGCCCTCAGAGCGAGGCCTCTTCTTGGGGAGTTTGTTGGAGGCGGACACCAGCTGGGCCAGGCGGTTGGTGAAGACCGGCGTGCGCAGGGGATGAGGGCTCGGAGCGGAGGTGTTCGCTGATGGAGAGGCAGCTGAGGAGACCGTTTCAAAGAGACCACGAGCCTGAGCGGCGGCGGCGGTGGCTCCGGGGGTCGCCCACCGAGGATTGTTTACGGTGCTGGGGGCAGGAGATGACGCAGCGCAGCTGGGGAGAACAGGAACAGTCTGCGGACACGTGGCCGAAGCAGGACGGGGGTTAAAAGACAGCCGGTGTGCAACAGAGGGGCTCCAAAGAGCTGCGTTATAACCAGATGCTCTGGGAGTGCTGCGTGCAGTTCTGAGCTCCCCAAGGGTCTGATTAGGAACTGATTGACGTCCGCCGTAAGCTGAGGGTCGCAGAGCGTTGGCTGAAGATGGAGGCTCAGCTGCTGATGCAGGTGGAGCAGAAGCAGCAGGTTTCTGCAGTTGCCCCATTTGGCTGTCGCACTCATCCAAGTCTGCCAGGTCAACATCCCAATCATCAAACTCATCCTGTGCCGCGCAGGGATTCATCAGCTCCTTAGTGTTGGCGCGGCTCTGCTGCGGTGCCAAACTTGGCTGAGGGTTACTCTGCGCGGGCGGAGGAGGGGAGGAAGAGGAGAGCTGTCTCAAACCCAAAGCAACAGTTTGTCCAGCAGCGCCGTGCACACCGCTCCCTGAAGCCGTGCCATCACGTAAGCCTGCCAATTTCTCCCCAATCCGCTGCTGATGGCAAATATTCTGCGGCTCTCCGTGAGCCACAGAGGAAGCCCGCAGAGCGAAGGATGACCCAGCAGCTGCCATGTTGGCTGGTCTAGAGTCCGAGCAGGGGGTCCAGTCTGTCCCGAGCAGGTCCTGGGATGGACACACACACACAGACACAGTGAGACGCACACACAGACACAGGACCATCCCACTACAAAATATCAGCAGGTTGAATCAGGTGTGTCACCTCATCATCAAAATCCTCGCCAAGGCTGAACAGGCCGCTCAGTTTGCAGGTCTATAACAGAAATAAAAACACAAATTAAACTTATTTACGTCCAAACAAACCAGTGAGGTGCAGCTCAACCAACACAGATCCCCTCATAACTTTGAAAACGTGTGTAATCTGTGAAGGTGAGCTAATATTTGTTAGCTTAGCTAGCTCAATGCAGCTGCTTTTAATTAAGACTAACTTACCATCGCAGTCATGAAATGTCCGTATAGACAAACACCCCGAACTCAAATCGAATGCCATTCAACAACAGAGTATAAATTTTAAAAAGCTACTAGCTTTTTTGTGTGTGAAAAACTTTGTTTTTGACCGATAAACACGACCAAACAACGAGCAGCGTCCTCTCCGTTCTGCTGCTGCTGCCGCCGCCACGTTCAAACACGACGTCATGACGTAAGGGGTATTTACGCAAAGAGTGTCGAAGCGGCACAAGAGGTTTCCCTCCACTTCCCGTGTCGTTCGAGCTAGCTTCGCTTCGGTTCATTTTAGCCACGAAATGCCTGCTCCCAAAGTACAAAACAATCGACATCGTCAGATTTTTACATTAGACATGCCATTATGCCTTTTATACATATATAAGTAATTTTGTTTATTTTTTATTTTTGTTATTTTGTATTAGTATGAAGGTGTGATTATCTGAGAGCGGTTAATGTTTGAGCGTAGTATGTATTTTTTTCATTTAAAACACTTAAAATAATGACATCTTATTCAGCGTTAAAACAACGTTATGGGGGACGTAGGGATTTCTTTTATTTTGTCTGTGAACTAAACAGTCCTCTTGGCATTTATTTTCTCTTTGATTTGATACATTTTAGGTCACTAGTGCCATCTGGTGGCCACAGCAAGCATGACGCATATCAGCTTTCATGGGGATCTATTAATATCTGGAGCTGAACTTGTACTTGAGAAACAAGCTTGTGACTGTCTACAAATTAAGGACATTAAATTTAAATGTGTTATTATAATAGTTTAACTTAAAAGAGAAATTAAAGTGGATTCAGTTCCGGTGAAGGGTGAGTTAAAGTTGTCTGTGTGACATTTCTGTGAGTAGAAGTGCTTCAGAGGCAGAAGGTTAATGTGTAGAGTTCTGCTGAGATGCCTGTAATTCTGTTTAGTTTACCTGAATGACAAAGATTTTATTTTTACAGGTCATATTTCAGGATCCCATGTCAAAGGACACATTCACCTCCACCTCCCTGCGCTCTCTCAGACTGGAGCAGGAGCTTCAGGAGTGGGAAGATGCCCGGCGAGCTTTGGCCCACAGGAGAGCCATGACCCGGTTCCCTCTGCCTCGGGCCCCTCGGCCTCCTCCCAGGCAGCAGCGGCTGCAGGAGGTCCGGGCCCCTCCGGCTCAGGTCCGCTGCAGGGACACGGCCATCCACAACACCTTCATGTGTGGGGACATGAAAGGGGTGTACGCGGTGCTAAAGGACTCGGCGATGGTCAACGCCCTGATGGAGACGGTGCACGAGGAGATGCTGTGGGCCCCTGAGCTGGGTAAGACTTCAGGACGTTCCGTTTAACAGCTTAGGCTCATTAACGCCTCTCTGCTCCTCTGGCAGGGATGTGGACGCTGAGCTCCAAGGTGAAACAGACCTCCGCCTTACGCCTGGCGGCCAGCGGGGGCCACGCGGCGTGCGTGGAGGAGCTGCTGTCCCGTGGGGCAGAGGTCAACGCAGACCCCGGGGGCGACACGGCTCTCCACGATGCCTGCGTGGGAGGCCACGCCGTCTGCGTCCAGCTGCTGCTGAGCCACAGCGCAGATCCTGAGCTGCTGGCGGCAGACGGCAGCGCTCCTCTTCACCTCTGCTCCTCTGCGCAGTCGCTCCAGTCAGTGAAAACCTCCATTTACAAGTTTAAATATGGCAGCCGGACGATGATGTCTTTGCCCTTAGTTACCACGAATCATCGGGAGACAACCTAATTCAAGATGGCCACCACAATAAAGGGATCTTAGCAAACACAAAAATGGCAATAATTCAATTTTACAAACACTGAGCTGATACCATGGAAGTACCCAAGATGGCTACCACACCTAATCCACTTCTTCTCTGGTACCTGTTTCTTTGACTTGATACATATCAGGACATATAAGTACCAGATTAGCTGTGGTGGCCATCTTGAATTAGGTGGACTCCAGATCATCTTCATTACTTTCTGAGAGTAAATCGATCATGAAGTGTTAAAATGTTTGCAGCGGGACTTTCTCAGTGTTTGTGTTTTCCAGCTGCGCCGAGCTGCTGGTGGAAGGAGGCGCAGACGTCAACGCGAGGAGCAGAGAGTCGAGGCTCACCCCGCTGCACGTGGCCGCCCGGCGAGGCCTGGAGGAGCACGTGGAGCTCTTCCTCCTCCACGGAGCAGACGTCTTAGCCACTAACCAAGAGGGGGAGACTCCTCTGAACGCAGCGTGCTCCGGAGCAGAGAGGCCGTCCGAGGCGGGACGGTACCTCCGCGTCATCCAGAAGCTCCTGGACGCAGGAGCCGACCCCCGGACCGCAGGCAGGAAGCAGCACACCCCGCTGCACAACGCCTGCGCCAACTGCTGCTCCAGGATCGTAGAGGTCCTGCTGCAGCACGAGGCCAAGGCCGACGTGGTCAACTGCGCAGGGTACACGCCGATGGACTGCCTGCTGCAGGTGGAGGACGGGGGACGGGTGGACCTCACGGAGCGGTACTCGAGCTCTGACGTTTGGACTGAACGGTCTTCTTCTTGGTCCTTCAGGTGTTGGAGGATTACCCGAACCAACAGCCCCAGGAAATAGCCCGATCCCTGCTGAACCACGGAGCCAAACCAGCTTCACTGAAGGTTCAGCCGAACACGAGCCGAAACCGACGAAAACCTGTCAGAAATCAGCCGAACAAAGCCTCAGCCTGAAACAGATTTCACCTTTTTACTGTAGTTACAAGTACAAATACTTAAATACTTACTTTAAAACATTAACAACAGTTTAAATGTAGCAGAACAGTAGCTAAAAGTTAAAAATGGCAAAAGGCTAGCTAGAAGCTGAAAGTAACAAAACGTTATCTGAAAGCTAAAAGTAGTAAAAGGCTAGCTAAAAGCTAATATAATAAAAGCAGAAGGATACTAGCAGGCTAGCCAAAAGTATCAGAAGGGTAGCTGAAAGCTAAAAGTAGCTAAGTAGCTAAAAGTAAATGAGTGGTAGTAGTTGAGACTGATCCCCTTCAGGTATTCTGAGAGCTAACAGGTCAGTTTTAGCTGTTTTTCTGTGTATTTTTTTGTATGTTTGTTTATTTTTGTGTTTTCCTTCAGATGCTGGAGCTTTGCTCCATCTCTCCCGCCCTTCTGGAGGTGATGCTGAACTCCTCTTCCTCCCTCCCTCCCCAGGAGTGGCTCGACTCTCTGCCTGCTGAGGCCCTCCAGGTGAGCTGGAGCTTGAACTCGTCGTCCTCCTCCTCCTCCTCCTCCTCCTCCTCCTCCTTGTGACGTTTCTTTCTCTGTGCCTCAGGAGAACCGGCCTTTCCTGGAGCTGCTGCGTCAGAGGAGCGCCTGTCCTCGCTCGCTGCAGCATCTCTGTCGATGTTCTGTGCGGCAGCAGCTAGCAGCTTCATGTCACTCGGCCGTCAGCAGACTGGACATTCCCGCCTCGGTGAGGGACTATCTGCTGCTCTGCGACGACGGGACGCTCAGATAAAACTCCCGAAACACTTTTCCTTCCTTTGAGCTGTAATTTGAATTTATGTTACAGAAATAAAAATTTAAATCTAAAAAAAAGTTTGTCCTCAGGAGTCATTTAATCAGAAATTAAAGTCCTCCCGTGTCTCGTTTAATCTCAGTAAATCCAGACGGCTTGGGAAGGTCTCAGAAGTTTGCTGCATAAACATCACAGCAAACAGCATCATGAAGACCAAGGAGCACTCCAGACAGCTCGGGGATAAAGCTGGAGAGACGTTTAAAGCCTCATCAGCTGCGTTTTCATTTGAATTTTTTATGCTTCTAACACCATTTCCACATCCGGGGATTATTTTACTGCCTATCCGAAGTGTCCTCTGCATTAACCGGATGTAAACAAACAACTCGGAACTGTTGGCAACAAAAACCCAGACTCCGCTGATTTTGCCGATTTATTACAAGTTACTCGGCAGACTTTTGGTAGTGATTGTTTTTCAAACAGTTAAAACAGCGAGCTTCACCGGCGCTCACAGTAATATTAGGAGATAGTTTATTTATGTTGACGCAGCCATTTAAAACGGCTGCTTGTGGCACTTTTTCTTTACAGTTGCTACAAAGAATAAAAACAGGAGTTCTAATTTGTTTTAAACGGTTGTTTAGATCGTTTGTGTTGTCATTACGTCGTCGTTTATTTTGCGTTATTAGCGTAGTTTGTCTGTTTAAATCGGCAGTTTGTCAGTTTGTTAATAAACGGCTGGGAGGGGGAGGAGCAACAAGCGGGGCTCGTTTCCATAACAACCGTCCCTCCTCCTCCCGGTGACGTCACGCCGCCTGCATTGTGTTTATTTTTTTTTTATTTAGCCACAGCGGCTAACTGGAGCTGAACCTGGTGTTTAATCATGCTCTGATTTTTTTTTAAATTTAATTTTATTTTTATTTTTTAAAATACCCCCGACAGGTAAGACTGGTCCGAATACTTTATTTAATAAAAGCTGAAGGTGTTCAGGCAGGAAACTGTCGCGACAGAAGCTAACCGAGTTGTAAACACCCGAAGGTCGTTAGCAACAATGCTAACAGATAGCTGGCTAGTTGTTAGCATTGTTGCTAAGTTAGCTCGTTGTAAGAAGCTCGAACTACATATTAGTTTAACAGAACAACAAGTTTTTTTTAGCTTTTTAGATAAAGACTGAAACCAGACTGTGACAAAAATATAACATGATATAAATGTTGACAATCGGAGGTTCGGCTCCCAGAAACAAACAGCTGTTGTTTCAGTGTTTACATCTAATATAACACTCCTTTCTTGAGCTTGAAGGAATGTTTTGGTGCAAAACAGGGTTTTCTTGATCTGCAAGAAGGCCTGAGCTTTTTGAAGAAGTATTGTCTGAATTTTTCATTTTACCCTAAAATAAAAGTTGTTTTCATGCATGAAGTCAGAGAAACGTTTGTCATGTTAGAGCTGCTGATGTAAGACTGACCTGCATGAGGACGAGTCAGATTTGTGCTCTCTTTCTCGTCTCTGCAGGACCGGAGGACAGAGATGGCGGTCTGTGCGCTCACCCTGTTGGATGGGATGGGGGACGAGGCGGCGGCGGCAGGCGGCGTGCTGCTCCTGGCTGTCGCCCTCGTCCTGGCCTGGCTCTCGACTCACGTGGCCGACCGGGGAGACCACATCCTGGGCACCATCCTTACTGTGGGTGCTCATGCCTCTCTGATAGGTCTGGGGGGCCACGACAGCTACGGCGGAGGGTCTGCCGGCGCCGACGCCCCGGAGCAGCAGACAGCTCCGCCCTCGCAGGAGAACAAGCCGGACGAAGGCGAGGCGGCGTCCGACAGAGGAGAGTCTGAGGGGACAGGCGAGGGGGCTGAGGGGGTGTGGACTGATCTGATGCTGGACATTCAGAGCAAAAACCCTCAAACTGGAAGGATACACACCTCTGAAGATGAGGAGGACGAGGAGGAGGATGACGAGGATGACGACGAGGAGGTGGAACAGAAGCCTGTGAAGACCACATCCGTTTTGACCACCACTGCCACCTCCATCTCTGTCCGATTGAAGTTTCTGAACGACACGGAGGAAGTGGCTGTCGTGGAACCACAGGATACAGTTGGAGTGCTGAAAAGGTTTGTGAAACAAGCCGCACACTTCGACAGCGCCCAGATCAGTTTGACGCGGTGGGAAATGTGCGGACGAGCTTCCTTTTAGTGGCTTCAGTGGCGCAGATTGATGCGATTTGAGTCATGGACCGGTCTTTAAACAGTCACAGCTTGACGAGACGCCACCTAAAAAACTTAAATCAGATCAGAGCAAGACCACAAGCTGAAGCTGAAATGTTTGGGTTATACGAACAAGACGCCACTAATTAGGTTCTTAAAGACAGTTTTTGTTAGAAAGAGCCAATCTGTTTCTGTTTGCAGTCTTTGTGCTAAAACGTCTGTTCATTTGGTTTAAATCTAATTAGCATATATATCAAAATGTGGAACTATTCATTTAAAATATCTTTGTGTTTTTTGCAGCAAATGTTTCTCAGGTCGGGAGCACCAGGTTAAATTAATCTACCGAGGCCAGCTGCTGCAGGACCCAAAGAGGACTCTGTTTTCCCTCAACATCACCGATAACAGTGTGATCCACTGCCACGTCTCCCAGGGCGTACAGGAAGCCGGTCCGGAGGAGGGGGCGCCGTCTGGGGCGGGATCGGGAGCCGGCTCCGGCGTGTCCGGAGGCTTCAGGGCTGTGAGCGTGGCCGTCAGCACCAGCAGCCTGGTGGTGCCTGTGTTCGTGGTGATCCTGGCCGTGGTGTGGTACTTCCGCATCAACTACAGGCAGTTCTTCACCGCCCCCGCGACCATCTCCCTGGTGGGAGTCACTGTGTTCTTTAGCTTTCTGATCTTTGGGATGCACAGCCGCTGAGAAGGCGGCCACACCTGCAGATACGTATTGTGAATTAAAAAAAATATAAATATATATAAATAAGCCCAGCAGTAGGCTGGCGAGCAGGGAGACGGACTGATGAGGAAGTGACTCGATGCTGCAGCCGACAGGAGGTGAGCCTGTCTGTGCATGTACCAAAAAACAAAAAAACAGATTGTATTCTCTAAAAGCAGCGAGTGAGAACTGATTTAACTGGAGCATTTAGTGTCTCTGAAAACACGAAAACACTTCATCTTGTTTTACCGTCTACTGTTAAAACTTCATGCATTATTCTCTTTTTTTTTAGAGAAGTTTCCATGTTTTTAAACTCCTTTAAATCAGATGGACTCAAAAGATATATGAAGAAATTATAAAAGACTTGTTGTTGCTTCGTAGATTTAGCCTTATTTAAACATTTACTAAACATGACACTTTGTTTTTGTTTTGTTTTTTTAGAAGAAACTGTAAATAAGTGTTCTGTAAATAATAAAACCGAACGCATCAGATGAAGCTCCGTCTGGCACTTACATCCTGATGATGCTGGACTCGTATCTAAAATTAAAGCATTTCCAACCAAACCAGCTTCAGCAAACGTTTATTTAAACACAAACATTACAACGCATGGCAGCCAGGGAAAAAACCAAAACAACGTGTAACATCCAGGTACGAATCACGCTCGACGCCGCGTTCACCCCAAGCCACGAGGAAACTTCGGCTTTTTAGCTCCACAAAAAGCGACGCAAGGAAATCCATACTTACCAAACCGGCTCGGTTTACACGTCATTTCCAGACAACTTTACCAGAATTAAAGCCATTCGACATGAAGCTCTGGTCTTTAACAACTCGTTAAATCGCTCCGCAGGTTGGTCCCAAACACAAACACGATAAAAAGACGTGCCTGCCGTCCGCTAGATATCGCAGCTCACGTTTTATATATATTATATTTATAGGAAAATTAAGTAAAAATGTACAAATAAAGTGCAAAGTTTCTGCCTCCTAATTTGGTCGAGGCGCACACGATGCACTAACTCCTCCTCAGGAACAACAAGCAGCCCTGATTTCTGTTTTAGGTCATTTATAGGTGACTGAAAAACAACAACAACAACAACTATATCGGATTCATGATTCAGTTTGAGTTCCTGTTCTCTGTGCGAGCGACCCGGAGGCCCGATGCTTCACAAAACACCCAGAGCTCCACCTAAACAGAAAGTATTTACATCTCCATAAAGGCGTTAAAAATAAAGGTACACATTCAAGTGAAACAGTTAAAATGGCACACAGACCTTCACGAAAATGTCACTTTGGAAGATGCATAGTTTTGTGAAAACGCTGAATGAAAGTCGGATCTGAGAGTTAAAAAGCCACAGCTGTGAGTCGAATCACTGATTTCTGTCGGCTGCAGAGGAAGCAAGCAATCAGAAAGAAGCCGAAGGTTTCAGGAAGCCACGGAGAGAATTTAAAGGCTTGAATTCAGAACAAAAAAGTGATGAAATGTCAAGTTTTCCTGCTGAATGTTCCAGCTGAGCGGATACGGGGGAAGCTGCAGGAGACCCTGTCGTCCAAATTCATTCCTAATAAATCCTATTTTAATCTCAATTTAAGACAAACTTAGAAACATTTATTGCACGTCTTTAGTTTTTCTCAGCGCAGGAAGGAAAGATCATCTCAGGACCAGACAGGAGTGACACCTGAAGGCACCGTCAGGTCCTCAGGATGTCATCGCTCTGATTTCATTCAGGTTTGTGGCGCTGTGACGAGTTTCCGCCCTGAAACCTGAATAAATAAAGTCCCGTGTTGCTCTGACCTGGAGGTTCTGTTGTGGAGACCGGTCCGAGTTAATTCATGTCATCGTAGATGCTGGAAATGAAAGCTGCTGAGATTTTGGGCTTCTTCTTTTTGGTCATTAAGCTTAAATTACTCTGAGAGCCGCCCATGCCGCCGCCGCCTTCAGCCAGGCCTCCACTTCCTCCTGCGCTGCTCAGACCCAGAGCCGGCCTCTTCTTCTTCTTGGGCCTCCGGGAGTCCGAATGGTTGGCACCTGTGAGACGGGACGAGACGGGCTTCTCGTTCAGCTTCACGCGTTAAAAACAACAACAACCTGGCGGCACGGCGGCGTCCTTACTGGCTTTGGAGGACGCCGAGTCGGCAGGGGAAATGTCCGAGGAGTCTTCCCACTGCAGGCGGCTCATCAGGCTCGGACCGTCGGGAATGTCGAAGCTGCTGCTCTCCAGCTCGGCGTCGGGCAGCGCCGGCCTGATCCGCAAAAAACAACCAGAAACAAGCGATAAAGGGTCAAAACTGAACTCCTGCTGCGTGTTTGAGTTCAAAGGTCGTCAAATCGACGTTTATGTCTTTAAATTCAAACTTCTTTAGCAGAATTTGTGACCTGATGAACTTCCAGAAACAGCCGAAGTGACTGAAACTAAGAGCTGTGAACCGAGGAGCTGTTCGGGATCTAAAAGTCCAACAGTTTGGAGGTTTTGTTACGTTTGAACGCTCAGATTTGACTCGAGAAACGTCTCTGATTCTGCCATATTTGTTCACCTACGCAGACTACGACCAGCCTGATCCTTCAGCTGGTTCTCAGTGGATTCAGCTTTGTTTACATTGAGTGCAGACCCGCATTTCAGAAACATACATTATCAATTTTTACGTAAGCACCTTTAATTATTTGCCCCCCCCCAAAAAAAAAACAAACCTCCAGTTCTGTATTTGTGGGAATTTTCTTCTTGTCTTTGTTTAAACATGACAGTGAGACAAATATATATAGATATTTATTTTAAATAAAACAAATTATTTAAAGATATTACTGTCTTCTTTTGAACTTTTTGCAGCTTTTAGTAATTTTACGGAAAAGAAACTGTTTCTAAACGAATGACACAGTTTGTGTTTCTGATTTATTCCTGAGAGGAACTGACTGCAGATGTTTGTTTATTTATTTTTTTAAAAGCCTGAACACTATTAGTAGGTATTTTATTTAAATTAAATTAGCCACCGGTTTTGTGATCTATAAACTTAAACCCCAAACATTTTGGTTGGTTTTAATCAGATGTGATCAGAAAAGGATGAATGAAACGACTGATACTAAAATGAGCTGTTTTGCTAAATATACAACGTTTTATAATCATTCTAAGTCTAAATTGGACTTTAATTTAAGCTTGATATCAATGATCAAGGTAATGATATGATCAGAGATAATAAAAAAGGTCAGTTTCTTGTAAAACTTCAGTAAAATCAACTCAGAAATGGTGCAAAACAAAAAAAATGAATTATTGGCTTCACTTTTCAGACATGGCTGGACATTTTTTTTACACGTCGACCAACAGCAATGATCCAAACGGTGGCGGCAGCATTAATTCAAGCATGGCTTCATCTAAGAAGAAGGGGGCGGGGCACTCACGCGGACGGCCCCAGGAGGAACACCCTGACGGTCCTCCTCTGCTCGTCCGTGTGTTGGGGACATCGCTGAGACCTGGAGGGACACAAGGCGGCGTGACTGACGGTCCGCCCGCACGGCTCGGCTGTCCTTCACCACGCCAGCACGGGGACGGCGTGATGAAAGACAGCTCCCGTCCTGGGACGGACAGCGGGGACACAATCAGGCGGGACGGAGCGCGTCTGCCTAACGAGGAGTTGTCTTCATGAATAAAAAAATGTACTTCTGCTTTTAAATGTAAGGTTTTAATGATCAAGTATGTAAAATATTACACCATACAGGAGAAGTGTGTAAAAAACTAACATCCAGTGACGTAAAACGATGTAAAACCATCTTTCAGTAACAGTTTCTGTCCCACCTTCAGTTCACTGAGGTTTACAGACGTTCATGCGCTCATCTGAGGCGGGATTCTTACACGGTGCGGTTCAGAGCGGTTCACATCAAACACATCGAACATTTAACGCGCCAACAATCCCACGGTCCCCGCCCGGCGGATCGCGCTCCATTTAAAAATGGAGGACTTGCGGAGCAGATCGTCCTGTGTCTGAGAGGTTGCTGAGATAACCAAACGGCTCCAGACTCCCGGGAAGAGACGCCTGCTGCAGACGGTCAAGATGAAGAAAATAAAAACAGAAGAAGCGGCGATCCAGGTGGCGTCTTTTGGGCGCTCCGCAGCCATAAAGTCAACAGCTCTTCCTCCTGAATGTGCGTGTGTGTGAGAGTCGGCCATTTTCTCCTCTTTTTTAACCACATTTCCTCTGCTTGTGTCGCATACTGCCACCTGTCCTTTCAGAGAGAACTGCACCAACGTGAGCTTCGATTATAAACGCCTCCGCGGCTCGCCGTCGCTCTGACGCCTCACGGTTCGACCCAAAACTGACTCGCTCGCCGCAGAGAGAACGTCAACACCAGCAAGAACTGCTCCTCTGAGGTCATAAGGTCACTGCTGATGACTTTCCTCCCTGGCGTTGAGGTGCTCACACCTGAACGAATCAATACTTTTACACCTGAAGAGTCAAAAAGGACGTAGTTTTTCACACACTGATCGTTTCTAATGACCAGCGTCCCAACGTGTAAATCCTTACCGTTAAAAGCGGTTGTACTTTATTTTCTCTTTGGTAAATTATGAAGATTTTAGCAGATTTTCTCTTTGTGAGTCAATCTGTGTCCCAGGAGAACTTGAATTACGAGCTGCCACTTGTGCACCCCTGACTTAGTCATGGTCTCAAACTAAATGAACTTGTCTCCAGATTCCTCACAGCTGGAACCTCGACCTGAACGGGAGGCGGGCGGGAGCGGTTCGGCCGTTTGTTTACCTGGTGCACATCTTCTTGGTGTGCTCGGAGATCACCCCACATTGCTGCAGAAACAAATGAATGATGAGTGCGTGCGATCGGAGCCGAGGATGAAAGGAAAAATCCGCTGAAAGCTTCTCACCGTCGTCAGCAGAGACCTGACTTCATCGGGACCCAGGCTTTCGTAACTGATTCCCGTGTTGTAGTTGTACTGGAGTAAAAGGTAAACGAACACACAAGGAATGGGTCATTACTTCCTGAAGAGATCAATATGAAGTTTATGAAACCTTCGGAGGATTGGTCACCTTGTACGACTCTGAGGCGATGCTGCTCCCGAGCTCACCTGGAAAAAATCAAACATATCTGCTGAACTTTATTGATTAAAAGAAATTCTGTTTTTATTCACTCAAACCTTCCAGCTACAGAAACACCGACCGCCACGACACAGACGCCGCTCGGACGGTTTATCTCGCGCCGAGTTACAGCTTCCTGCGACTTACCTGGAACAGCCTGATCTGCAGACAGAACCTAATCCCCTCCGCTAAACCACACCGCCAGCATCGGCACCTACTCACCGTTTTTATGTTTCAGAGATTTGGATCTCCTCGGGGAATTCTGATTCTGTAAGAATAAAAAGAAGAAAAGAAATGAGGTGAAAACGGCTCATTACAGACGAGAAGACCTACAGAAAATAAAACGAGTACCTTATCGGATTTTCTCTTCTTGGCTGCAAAATAAGAAGCTTGTTTATTAAATGAACATCAAGCCGAAGCCCGTCTGAACGAGTCCACCCGAAGCGGCGCTCACCTTTCTTCTCTGCTCCGTACGACCAGTCGTTGTCGTTAACGTCGTCGTTATCTTCCTGATCGCTCTCCGATTTGCTCATGTTGTTGTTGCTGGCCAACCTGAAACAAGCGCGTCGGATTAAAACCCAAACCACTGACGCTCGGAGAGAGCGGGCGTGACGGGAGCGACCTGCGGCTGGCGATGCGGCTGCTGTTGCGCCCCATCCCGAGGCATTTCTCCAGGTGCGGCGCAAAGCGGGAGGCGGCGATCAGCCTCCTGCAGTTGGGGCACTCGCACTCCTTGTTCTTCCACTGGTTGAACACCTGCCCGAAGATGTCCACCCCCGGCTGGTCCACGATCTCTGGGGAGAACAGGGCACGGCAGGTGAGGACACGCCCCGGGGAGACAAACGACAAACACGACGGCGGCGGCGGCGGCACCAACCGAACTCCTTCATGCTCTCCTGGTCCGTCTCATCCAGGAAGAAGTAGCCCTGCTTCACGGCGCGGTGCACCTCAAAACACAGGCCCAAACAGGCGTCCTCCACCAGCTCCGAGTAGATGTCCTGCATCAAGGCCTGCGAGACACAAAACGCCACAGTTTACTCATTCAGGCACTTCCTGTTCGCCATTTACGCTACAGAACGACAACAAAGGCGGTGAAGATAAGAGCCGTTTTCATCATTAATGGTCATTTCCTGAGAGGTTCAACATAATACACCCACTGGTTAATGAGATATTTTGCTAACAGGTGCTGACATCATCGCCCGCCTCGTTTAAAATTTTAATTTTTTCAGGATTTATTTGCTCTTTACCTCCAGTTTGGTGTTGTCTGGGCCTGAGAGACGCATTTCCTCCATTTTCATTTGAAAACCTGTGCTGGAAATGATGAGATTTTAGCACAAAGAAAAAACTACAAGCAGAGGCAGATTTAAGACCAGGAAATTACCACCTACTGTTAAAATTAACTCTGGCTGCAGATCTAGCTTCATTCTGTCAGAAAGGAGGGAATATTTACACCTGAAATTGACTCAAAAGGTGCATAAATATACTGGAACCAACATAAAAGCACAACAACAGATTGAAGGTTAAACCTGAGTGATGTAAGTGAGTCAGAGCAGAGAAAAGTGAAGGATTTAATATTAATGCTTTCATTTTTTATCATTATTTTAATTTTAGCTCAATACACACAGCATAAGAGAGCAACATAAAAGGTAAAATAAAGCATTAAAAGACGAACAGAAAGCGGGTAATGTCGGCTGGAAACCTGTTTCCTCTTACCCTCCTGTCAAACCGAAAACTCAGCCTGAATCAGGAGCGACGGAACCGGAGCGGCCCTCGAGCTGCCGCCATCTTTGTTTCTACGGGCTCGACATCGTCCTCGTCGGAAGCGGCGGTTTAACGTCGCGGTTTTTATTTTTATTTATTTATTTTTATATATATATATATATATATATATTTTTTTTTTTTTCTCAGCTAAACTACAGTTTAAAAACCAGTTCGACGCCAAAGAGCCCGACGAAGAAATAATAGAAGAAAAAAAAGATTAAAAAAAAAAGAAAATCTGCTTCCGGTTCAGCCTTCAAAGTAAAAGCCACGAGGAAGTTTGCGATCAAGTGGAAAAAAACAATAAGATAAATGAGTTTTTCTGTTTTGCCAATATAATAATAATGCTTTATAGCTTGATATATGTTCCGTGAAATATTTAAATTTAGTAAACGTCCATTAACTCTTTTCAGAAGTAAGTTCAGGTGTGTCAGAGATAATGTCACACGACATAATTAAACTCTTAATGTGTGCATCTTTCTCTGACTTGAATCATGAAGTAAAGAAGAGGTAAACTGCTGGAATAAAGATCAAATGGGGCAAAACATGCATCCATCTTCTACCTCTTATTGTGGAGGCACCAGGTCCGGGAGGGAAAATATGGGATTTAATCAAGACAAATATAATGTGAGGTGTTTGTTATTTTTCTGTACAGATTTGGTTTCTGCCTGTGTGAAGAGTAAATGAGAGAAAGAAAATACTCTTAAATGGCTGCATTTACAACTTATTAACCCGAGCACCCAATTGTAATTCAAAGTTTAATCGGCTGGACCTTTTTATATAAATAATATCAGCTCATAGGTACAAAACAGACAGAAAAAAGGTTGTTTTTGTTACCTACATTACTACTTTAGGCACTCGTTTTATGCTTTTCTGTAATTTTTCTCACATTTAAAATGCTACAAATTATTTCATCTACAGATAATACAAAAGGTGCAGATGAATTTAGGATTGTTTTGTAGTTTTTAGGAGGACTTTTACTTTGACAGCTATGTTTATCTACTTCCGCTTGTACCGGAAAACTTGACGTTTATTTTTGTCCTCCAGGCATCAACAGCTGAGCGACGAGATTCGACTGGTCGGGTCTGATCAGCTGAATTAAATATTTATTTCACCCACAGACTGTTTATATTTATATTTAGTGTTTATATAATAAAAGTTTAGTTTAATGGACGTGAACTGAATGTAAGTAGCTGAAAAAACATTTAAATTCAAGTTTGACGATAAAATACAATTAACTCTGCAGAATCTCATGAAAAAATGTTTTGTTCACAATGTCTGGCTGTTAGCAAAATATCTTGGGTGGATTTTAATGAAACTTCCAGGAAATAATCGTCGGATTAGTCGAGACAAAAATGGCTTTAATTAAATCAAATTTACAGACGTTGAGCTAAAATTTGTTGTGGTAGTAGCTGAGAGTCATCCACATACTCTGAGTGTGATATTATTTAAAAACAATACAAATAGTTCAAGATACACACCCTTCAGGCTCAAGAAAGCAGCCGTTTTTTAAAGTATTTTCTTTTATTCGCTCAAATACTTAAACTACAAGGACATAAGAACACCCTCGGCTATATAAAACATCAAATCCTGTCAAATGACCAGCAGTACAAACCTGTAAAGCTTTGCTGTCGTGTATATTTCTATAAACCGACACGAGGAGAGAAGGAAAACGGGTGGATTTCAACAAAAAAACAACTCTCCCCTGTGAGTGAAATGCTCACAGAAATCACAGATGAGGGTTCCCAAAATTAAAGTACTAAAACAATAAGCACTCGATACAAAAAAAAACCCAAAACAGTATTTACAGAAAAATTACATTTTACACCTCCGAGTCCTTTAGTAGCCACGTCTCTCGAGTCCCTTTAGTTTGTGTCAGTCGGTTCAAACGGGCCGTGCTGGTTTTTATTTCAGTCTGGATGACGGTCAAAATCTCCCGTTCCTACGAGCTGCAGTGAGATGTGGAAGTCCCATCATCAGTCCGTGTTCAGGTAATCAATGGCGTGACAGCAAAGACCTTTGGGAAAACAGTCTCTAAAAAATAAACAATATCTACATTCATGTTGGCATGATGTTCCCACGCAGGCACAGGTCCGCACGCCGTTTTCACATCATGGTTCGCAACGAAACGGCAAGAAGTCCACAAGAAAGCAAAACAAAAATAATAAAAAATAAACCCAAAACACACACACACCCTCATATATACACCGTACTGTGCATGCACACACACTCAGAGGGACAGATTTACATTAAGTGCACACTTTCTTTTTTTTTGGATAAGCGTCAGAAAAAACCCCTGTAAAGATTACAGTTGTTAAAATATTGTTTTTTTTTAAAGGAAACTCGAAATTAAAAAAAAAAAAAGATGAAACCGTTCAGAAGCTCTTAAAACAAAATAAAATAAATGTGCAGGTTTGGAATTTTAAAATAGACAATGTGGACAAAAACAAAGTGTGCGTTTGGAGACTTCCTGCTCAGCTGCACGTCTAATACTATTCCTGTCCTTAAAGACAAACGGAGGATTTAAGACTCATGGATTCTCCTGACCTTCATTTAAATCAGTTTGTAAAGATTAGCTGCAGCATAAAAATAAAATCTCTGCCCTGACTTAGATGGGGATTACTAACAACTAGAAGAAACTTTTCAATTTCCAAACAAATTGTTGTTTTTTTTCCTGTAGACTAGAGTCAAATATCCAGCCTGAGTCGAAGTGAAACAAAGAAACAGCAGGGGGAGTAAAGAGGTTCCACAACTTCCAGCAACAACAAAAAATGACATTAAAGACATTCGTAATGGCTTGAATTTTGTTTTTTTCCTGAAAAAAATACCACTTCTGTAAGAACCAAACTGTAAAATCTACATCGTGTCTCGAGGGTACAGAACGAGGAAGCGACCAAATGGAAGAAATAATACAGAAAACATTCAGAAGAGTGCAACTTTTCTTTTTTTTTCGGTGTCCTGCACACGCTCCCCTCCGCTCCGCTCTGTTCTTTAGCTCTGTGAAGCCTGCCTGTCCCTCCTGCTGCCGGAGGGCGACCCGAACCGTTGAAATGATGGAGACATCGCCAAACCAGCGGGATGTTTTTGGTTTTCTGTGAACTCGTCCTGGAGGGGCGGGGATTGGAGGGGCTCTTTTTGAGAACAGATATCCGCCGCGGGTGAGGGTCGGGGGGATATGAAGGGGACACCCTCCGGCGGCGGCGGAGGGGGGAGGGGCGCGGGGTTGGCACGGCGGCGGACCTCCCTGGACTCGTGGCTCAGCGCAGCGCTGCTCGGTTCGTCTCGAGGTTTCAGTCCGAGTCCGAGTCAGACGAGCCCGCTGAGTTCGAGTCGCTGCTGCTGTCCTCGGATTTGTTCTCCTTGTCCTCCACTTCATCGTCCTCATCCTCCTCATCCTCGTTGTCGTCCTCCTCCTCGTCTTCGTCGTCGTCATCGTCTCCTTCGTTCTTTAGGCAAACAAACCAAGAAGTTACCGACATCGGAACAATTCTCTCCTTTTGCTTGAGTCAAGCTTTACTTACATCGTCATCATCATCGTCATCCTCGCTGGAGGAGTCGGCTTCAGAGGAAGCCTTCTCCTGCTCGTCATCATCATCATCATCGTCGTCATCATCATCCAGCTCCACAGCCTGTCAGGAGAAACAAGCTGTCAGAGACTCCTTAAAGCTGTTCTGATGTTTTTATTCTTCAGGATGTCGTCCTCTGGACCAGGAAGCACTTCGGCTCTGTTGGACGCCCCGAAGCCACGCAAGCAGGGGTCGCAAGACTTCGCCACGAAGAAGAAAAGTGTTCCCAAAACGTTTCCAAGCGTTTTCAGTCTGTTGGTCTTGATCTCAGTAAAACCGCGACACCATCGAGTCTCCAACAGGGACAAACTGGGAGGAACACTCACCACTTTCTTTGCCTTGGGGGCTCCTGGTTTGGCTCGGATTCTTCTTTTCTGAAGAACAAAAAGATTTTTTAACAACAGAAACTAAAGAGAACATCCTGCAGAAGCACCAGCAGAACTTACCTGTGAATTATACTCTCTGTAAGTGTTTCGCTCCTGTGAAGACAGGCTCTGTGGACAGATGAAAGCGCACGTCAGGGGTAAGAATTATTCAAAGAACCGTTCCAACATTTCTCAGTTTTCCTCCGGCGCCAGCTTACAGCGAGCCACTGCTCCAGCAGAACCTTGTACTGCCTCTGCTTCTCCTCGGCGATCTTTCTGTAACGGTCCTTCTCCTTCTGTGGACACCTCTGCCACCGGCTGCCGATCTCGGCCATGCGCTCCTTCATGGGGAGGTGGTTCAGCTCCCCGTTGGACAGCATCTCCTGGGAGAACTTCTGATACCCGTTTCTGGTGAGTAAAACCAGAAGGTGAGGGGGGGGGGGAGTCAGGGTTTGTTACAGGCTTCAACATGCGATATTAAAACAGAGGAGCTGAACGTCACAAACGTACGACGGAGGTTTCTTGGGTTCCCCTTCAAACTTCATCTTCTTCATCGACGCAACGTTGGCGGCCGGAGAGCGCATCTCACACAGATCCCTCTGTAGGAGACAGACGAGCGAGTTAACCCTCACCGCTCCTTAAAACTGATGCTGAGGAGGAAATGAACGTCGCCTCTAACCTCGTATCTTTTCTGGTCCTCTGCCGCCTTTTTGATCCACATGATCTTCTCCTTTTTTTCCATGGAGCTCCAGACGGTCTCCATTGCTTTCTGGGCTTTCGGGCGATCACTCTGCAGAACACGGCCTTACGTTAAATCACGTCAGCGCTGAAATTGCTCCAACTGTTTTCAGCTGCTGTCTAAAATACTCTAAAGTGAGCTGGAGTCTTCCAGGACAGGACAGATAAAAAACATGGACTCCTGTTCAGGAGCTGAAGATGTTTCCTGTCTCAGGAGAGCTTCATCAAGTCAAAACTGCAGAGTCTGGAGCTCTGTTTCACCTGCAGATTAATCTGCCCCCTCCCACCTGAGGGTCATTAGGGCTCACAGAGAGATGTTTTGGTCATGTAAATGAAGGCATAAGTTAGGGTGAACCACCTGTTTTATTGTAAACATTTTGGTCCTCAAGACACTGTCCCTGGTCTCTGAGATTCCACTGCATGATTATAACGAAGGAACACGACTCAGACCTCTTCAATTCCTTCAAACTCTCTGAAATCTAATCCAGAATACTTCCTCTGTTTTTGTCTTCCTGTGAAACTACAACTCTCACCATAACTTCCATGAGTCATGCGTACCTTAAACCTGGCCAGGTAGTCTCCAATCACGCTCTGCTGCCAGATCTCCTGAGCCGTCTTCGGCGGATCCGGCAAACGACTCCGATCCTCGCGCTCCTTCTTCTCTGACTCCGCTTTCAGCACCATCTCTAAACGTTTATACTTCTCCTGAACGATGGAGAGACCAAAACCGGGATTAAACTACTTTGTTACGGTGCTTTCGTTTTAAACAAAGTTAAACTGAGTGTTTGTGCATTACCTTCTTCTTGTCTGGCAGCTCGTTCCACATCCGAGCCAAGAACCTGGTGAGCTCGCTGTCCGAGAGGTCCGGTCGCTCCTGCTGCAGTTTGGGGCGTTTCTCCTCAGCGAATATGAACATGGCAGAAATGGGCCTCTTGGGCTTCTCAGGACCGGTCTACAAACGTCAGATGAGACGGTGATTTATATGAGCTACACGGAATAACTCTTACAGCATACCAGAATTGGAAATATTTATATTTTAAGTAAAACGATGCTGTACCTTTGTTTTAGCGTTTTTCTTTTTAGAGGCAGAACTGCTGGCTGCGCTGCTCTTCTTAAAGCCCGTCTTCTCTTCGCCCAAAACTCGCTGCTGCTCCTCTTCTGATATGGTCTAAAAATGTCCACAAAGCAGAGACAAATTAAATCCAACTATGAAAACAAAAACAGGGAAGTAATGGTTGTAAAAAGAAAAAAAAAACAACTTACACTGAGAAATTTGTTCATTTCAACTTCGTACTCCCGTTTCCGCTAAAAATGAAGGAGAGCAGATATTTCAGATCAGAGTGCAGATTTCTGTGGAGCTCTTTGTGTCGACGGACCTGAGCTCACCTGTTCGCAGCGTTTCTGGTAGGCATCCTTCTCGCCCTGTTTCAGCAGCTTCCACCTCTGGCTGCACATCACCATGCGCTCTGTGCTGGGAACGTCCTTCATGCTCGACATCAGCTCGGCGCAGAACATCGAGTAGCCGTTCCTGAAAGCATTCACACGCCACGTTAGTCTCGTTACGCGGCCAAGCGGCTCGCTCCAGCCTACGAGCCGTCTAACCTGGCTGCGACTTACGGAGGAGGTTTGTCGGGCCGGCCGTCAGACTTGTCTTTGAGGTGCCGCTCTGCCTTGGTCAGGGTGGACTTCACGATGTCCTCCTGGGACATGTTTAACTCGGGGTGCTGCTGGATGTACTCACGCATGGTTTCCTGCACGCACATATTCAACGCTGATGAACACGTTCGACCTTTTGTCGTCGCCGAGTACCCAAACCCGTCCTCACCTCGTACAGTTTCCGCTGCTCGAGGGACTTGGTGATCCACTTGAGCCTTTTCTTATCCGACAGCTGTGTCCACTGCTTACCAAGACTGTCCTTGATGTCTTTGGTGGTGGCCTGGATTCAGACAGAAACGGTCAACATCTCCAGGAGATCAAAATACAACTCTTCTGTGAAACGCAGCGAGAATACTGAGATATTACAGCTAAAACAAGGAGAACAAAAGTTCAAAGGAGTAAAACAGAAACTAAAATTAGCAGCTAAAAAAAGGGAAATTGTTACTTCAATGGTAAAAATGGCAAAATGCTAGCTAAAACAATCATAAGTAAAACTAGCAAAAGGCTGTCTAGAAACTAAAAGAGCAGTTAAAAGTAGCAAAAGAAGACAAGAATGGAGCCGATCAGCTGAGAACCATGTTTTTGAAGGAATTGCAGAGATATTAATGTATTTATATCAAGAATGAAGCTAAATATTTTCAAAAGTTAAATAAAAAGCCAGAAAACCAAACAATTTGATAAGTAAATAGTCAAAACGGAGTAAAGCCTGCAGGAAAACAATCCTATTTTTAAGTTGAATTAAAGCATTTTGTCAGCTGTAAGTCTTACATCTGGGTGCGTCTTGAGGAAAGCCTTCTTCTCGTGGTTGTACCACAGCTGCTGGGGCGTCTTGGGCTTCTCTGGGACATTCGAACCTTTCTTGGTCATGCTCTCCATGAGGTCCGGATGCTCCTCCCTGTTTCACCACAAAGCAACGCTTAAGGCTGGTTTTCCCCGTAACTACACAGAGCGCCCAAAACCAAACCGCATGTTCTCACCTGAATCTCATCATGCTCTGCACAAACGATTCCTTGTCACGCAGGAAGTCGTCGACGTATTTTTTCTGTCGGGACGAGAAAACGGTTTTTTCCCGAACGGCACCAGAAAGAGAATTAACGCGAGCCTTCCTGCCTTCTGACTGACCTTCTTCTTGTCGGGCAGCTCCCTGTACTTCTTGGACAGGATTTTAGTGAGATCCAAGTTGCTCATCTCAGGGTGCAGCTTGGCGTATTTGGCTCTTTTTTCCATGAAGAAACGGAAGTATGGAGTCAAAGGCTTCTTGGGGAAGTCTGGATGCTTCTGTTCATTCAGGGGAGTAAAAATAAAACGTTCAGTCTTAATCTTCACTCATAAATCTACTCATTATTTAAAAACCTGATTCAAACCCACCTTTATCTTCTTCCCTTTATAAGGGTTTTTAATGTAGTCCTGAGCGTCAACTATCAACTCTGTTAGAGTTCTGAATTTACGAATCTGTTTGGAAAAAGAAGGAAACAGAATGGATTTGAGCTTCCTGGTATGAGTCCGGTCCGCCACCAAAACGCCACCACCCGAAGCGGCTCACCTCTTTAGACACCTCCTGCCATTTCTGCTTACACATATCTGCTGTGTACGAGTTGAAGGCCACCTTCTGCCAGTCCAGGTGGGACTCGGACGTCTTGTACTTCGTCAGGTCCTTCTGCGGCAGGGCCACTTTCATGGCTTCCAGCAGCTTTAGGAGGTCGTCCTGCGCCCACACTGTCAGGACGAAGTTACAGATCAAGCCTCCCGAGGATTCATCCTTTTTATGTCAAAATCACTCAAAAGAGGAACTAAATCAAACGACTATCGCCCACCGCCTCACAGGACAGAGTTTTAGACTCAGTATGTTGAAAACAACCTGTTGGGAATGACTCAACTACCACCACGTCACATTTTAGCTGACAGAGGCGGCCATTTTGAATTGAATTTACTCCAAGTGTCATCCACTGAGAAAATTATTTTGCTAAGAGACGACTACAGACTAATATCTGCAAGTATGACCAAGTTATAGCAGTGTTCCTGTGTGTTATTTAGGTTTAGTTGGCTTTGGAGGCCATCTTGAACGAGGTTTTGTTTCATTAAAATCCGTCTGACGGTTCATGAGATACAATAAGAGACACACGATTTTATTCTTTATGTTGTATTTGTGTAAAACAGCAGTTATAAGATATATATTTTCATTTTCATAAGGAAGTCACCTTGGTCTTGGGTCGCAACCTCCATTTCTCCATTCATTTGTGACTACACGGTCTTGGGGTCTGAAAAGGAAGCAAAAAAAAAAATAATTTAATAAACAGGTTTACTTTAACAGCCTCCTGGATTAATTTTTTATGAGTCTGAGGGGTTAAATAATGAAACTGGCTGGCTGGGAGTTTAATGGTCGTGTTGTTTCTGAATTAAAGGTGGTTTTCGGCGGTGATGTAGGTGACACGATGGTTTATGTTCGTTACGCCGCCCCTAAAACGTTTACGCCGCATGGTGAGACATCGCCTATCGCTTGTGACGGCTTCAAATCTCAAATAACGCCGCAAAGGGCTACAACAGGAGTCTGCGTCAAGCTGCTCCTTTTTGTTTTTTTTTTCTCTTCCTGATTTTTTTTCCCCTCCCAGGCGGAATTTAGCGAATTAGTACCGTCCGCTTGAGCCGCAACGACGACGACCATTTCCCTCGCTCCGATAATGGAGGACCTTCCCCGACGGGGAGCGGAGGTTTGGGGAGGATCCGCGGGAAGGAGGAAGCGAGTGGACGTGGACCAGGCGACCAGCTGACCAGCGTGTGTGTGTGTGTGTGGAGGGGGTGGGTGGAAGGAAATCTGCGTTCGGGTCTCCCCGGCAGGCAGGAATGGCAGATCGGGAAAAGCACTGCGCCACTCGGATCTAGCTCCGCCGCGCGACCCCCTTTCCCCCCAGCCTCCTCCGCCGCGGTCACCCGAAAACGCTAAGGGGGGGCGATAAAACCAGAAAAATAACCGCTCACATCAACCGTGCCTCTAATTAATCACTTTAATCGAGCTTTGGCTTCTGGTTTTAGATTTCGGCCGCGAAAAAAAGAAAAAAGAACAACCCCAGAGCATTCTTCAGCGAGGCGTAGCCGAGCCGCGCTCCCATGATGGCGGCTGCCCGTTGTTCGCCTCGTCCTTGATGGCTCTAGCTTCAACCGTCCTCCTCCCCCCCCACCACCCCGAAACTCGGCTTTAAACAACAAAAAAATGACAGATTTCGACGTTTGTTTAAATTTCGAATAATTTGGAAACGCATCAACTACAAAAAATTAAAAACAAGTCAAAGAAATTAACGTTTTTAACGGAAATAAACCACAACGCGGACGTTTAAAAATAGCTTCAAACGGCGGCGCACGAGCTGCTCGGGGCAGCCTAGCATGAAGGCGAAAGAAGCTGGGGATCATTTAAGCTTTTAAAAAAAGCTTTTTTTAAATTTAAATAACCAAGCGGGATTTCTTTAATTTATACAGATAAAATTTGGTGCTCACAAGACGCGGATCGGCTACGAATCCAACCGTTATTCTGGTATTTAAAGCAACCCGAAAGAGAAGGAAATTCAACGTGTTTAACGGTAAAAAAAAAGAAAGAAAAGAAAAAGGAAAATAAATCAGAATCGATCTATTTTTTATGTAGTTTTGGGATAAAATAAAAGAAAAGGCTCCCGGTCGAAGTGGCTGAAAAGCATCGAGTTAAAAGCCGGAGGCTGTGCAGCGGCGGCGGCGGCTCCGAGTCCCGCCGCCATGCTTTCAGCCCCGCTCGGCTCGAGCAAACCTACCGTGACCGGGTCCAATGGCGCACTGCAAAAGACTGAAAAACGGAGCCCAGAGCCACCGCCAGGGCGTCGCAGACTCCCCTTCTCCCTTACATCCAAAAAGCGCACAAGCGAGGACGGGGAAAGGCGGGTTCTCCGAGCTCGGTTGTTTGTCGGCGGCTCTGGGCTAGTCGGTGAGAGAGAGAGGGGGAGAGGGGAGGGCGGTGAGATATTAAACCGAGATCCCTGATGGCTGACCGAGAGAGGCGGCTAGCTGTTCCGCGAGCAGCCGCATGGAGGTCTCCGCGCGGAAACCACCGTTTATTTTACCCCCCCACACACACCTGGTTACACAACGAGTCTACCCTTTATTTGTAAGGAGTTTTAACACATATATATTTTTTAATATATATATATATAAATCTATAACCCTCCGGGGTGCTACATCCAGAATCTTCCCCGCTGTTCGGAACACAAATCCGGCTATGGCCGCCCTCCCTCAACGGTCGCTTTACGTATTTCGCCGCCACAAAGAAGCTACCCTAGGTAGCTTTAAAAGTAAACAACAACACCAAATAAAAAATTAAAATTAAAACAACCGGGTTGGGGTTAAAAGTGTCCGGTTTCGGTCGCTTTTTCACGCCGACAAGCCGCTAGCTTCACCTACCTGTGTCGGCGCGAGCCCGCGGAGGAAGAAGGGGAGGGTTGAACGACAGCCAGCTCTGCGCCGTCGGTCCCGGGCTCCAGTCCCCGCAGAGATGGTCCTTCCCCCCCGCCTCCGTCTCTCACACGCCGTCTCCCTCCACTCAACGCGCAGCAGCAGCGGCGCGCGCTTCTTCCTCTCCATCCAACCATTTCGCCCCGCGAGCCCCGCTTTTTGTTTCGCTTATGTTATTTCCGAGCCGCCTTTGAACACCACAGATTTATGTTGTTGTTGTTGTTGTTTTCCTCCCGGGATATTTTACCAGGAAACTACAGGTTTTTATAAAGTTGCGCCACTGTTTGCACCATTTTAATATTAAAATAGTCCCAACCTTTACACTTCGATCACATTTAAGTTTATAATCCTCACTAATCAGTGTCAGCTCTTAATTCTAGTGTCCGTGTCGTTTTCCCACTGCTCCAAACTCCTTGGACTGAATTGACAGCTTCATTTTTTTTGGCCCCAGCATGTTTTTTTTTCTTTTTCTTTTTCTTTTTTTTTCTTTTTCAACTCCACCTTGTGTGTGTTTGTGGGCGGAACCGCCGAACATCCAATCGAGTCGGTCCGGTTCGGGGGAAACAAATGACTTTCAGGCGCTCGGTTTTGTTAAGCCGCGCGGCGTTCATGTGCCGTCGGAAATCCGCGCACCCACTTATTAAACTAGCTAAAACTAGTTGAAAGAGTGACCAAAAAGCAGCCATTTTTTTCAAAATGGTGTCCTAGTTACTACTTTTCATACCATCTCTGACTTCATATTGGTATTGTTTGTATTTATCTTACAATGTCACTATTTTATTGTATAAAATGTTACTGAAACTTGTAAGCAGTGACCTGTTTTCTCCTTTTTATGTCTTTTATTAAAAGTGCCTTCATAAAACGTAAATACTGGGTTTAAATAAACCTATAATAAGTTAAAGAATTTAAAAAATCATGCGAATTTCCCCTTGCAGATTATACTTTTCTGCACATTAACAAATTTTGGTCGTGGTATCAAATTACATATATAAAAAAATTTAACAAATGTTCTGTTTTATGAGTCTTGTTTAATAAACCAAAGGTTAACTCATTTTGAATGAAAAACATAGGGAAGCTGGGATTTACGTGATCTTCCTGAAGGCATCGTGACTCTGCACAACTCTTCTGTCCTAATTGCGTTTATTTATTTATTTTAAATAAGCGTTTTAAAGCTTGTTTCTTATTTTTATTAAAGTGAAATCCAAAGCATGTACAGTGTTTCAAGCGCACAATTCTTTTAAGGCGACACAGAATGCATAATAAGTCATTTACAAAGAAATGTTCCCTCATTTCAACAAACAAATAAACTGATCTCATCACTGGCCTCTTATCACTGCTTGCTGCATTTTATCACAATAAAAGCAAACACACACACTAAAATCAAACAGAAGTTCAAGCACATGTTAAACAGGGTCACTAAACAGATAATGCTATTACAAAATTAACACACAACAAATTAATTAAAGCAAAATCTTAGGCTATGGTGAGACTTCCCACATTTCTTTTGTGCTCCTATAAATAGCTGATTAATTTAAGCAACTTAAATCTTAACTCTAAAACATGATGATGATGTGTTCACCTAAAAGTCATACTATAGTTGGATGCTGAAAGAAACAATCCTGTTTGCCTTATATTTTAGGTGAAAGTGCCTCTTCTACTTCTGGAATAAAAACGCCACTTTATATTAAAGTCAATAAATGTGTCTTAATTTTACATCAAAAGAGAAAGTTTGGAAATTTATCCTGGTTGTGTGGTTTCAAACAAATTCATCCAGAGGAAAACTGTGAATAATAGGACTGAGAAGTAAAATAATAATAATAAAACAAAACAGAACAGTTTAAAAATGACCAAAAAATGTTGATTTACGTAAAGTTTGTTGTCGTTTACGCCAAGTCATCCTTGCTGGGTTCATCATCAAGTTTCACTTTGGCATCATCTGCATCCAGCTGCAACACAAAACACATCGTCTTACACCCTGAGCCCAACCACAGGTGACAAACCGCACGGTGCACGGACACGGTGCACGGACACAGTGCACGGACACGGTGCTTACACATTTCATCTCCTTGGTGGTGAAGACCCGGCCGGTGATGAGGATGCGCAGAGGGATGGTGAGGATGAGGAAGAAAGGAAGAGCCAGAGAGAAGGGGCTCTGCTTCACCCCCCACAGGACGGCCAGACACACGACCTGAATCAGGGTGAAGAGGTGCATCCTCATCGTCCTCACCTGCACAGACGGGACGAGGACAACAAACACACAAACGAGACACTTCATTAAAAAACACTGATTAGGTGCAAACAGGCACCAAGAGAAGCAAAAGCAGACACAGAACAGTCAGAAAAATCCACTAAAAGCTCAATTTTAACATATTTTATAAAGTAACTCCTTAAAACAGGCATGTGCCACATAAAACTGATAATATCAGCTAGAGAAAAAACATTTTCTATGACAATGCAGCGTGAACACTGAGTGCTGCATGGCTTCGCTGAAAAACTGGAACTGAGTTATTTAAGCTAAAAGAAGCAGCACATTAGCTAAAAGCCAAAAGTAGCAGAATGCTAGTTAAAAAGAGAAACATGCAAGCTAAAATTAGTAAAATGTTTACTTTAGGTTAAAAGCAGAAGGTAGCAAAAGCTAAAAGTAGCAAATTTCTAGCTAAAAGTAGCATAAGGCTAGCCAAAAGTAGCATAAGGCTAATTAAAATTAGTAAAAGGTTTACTTTAGGTTAAAAGCCAAAAGTAGCAAAAGCTCAAAGTAGCAATGTTTTAGCCAAAAGTAGCAAATTTCTAGCTAAAAGTAGCAGAATCCTAGCCAAAAGTAGCAAAAGGTTAGCTAAAAGTAGCAGAATGCTGAAAGCTAAAAATAGCTGAATAGTATTTGTATATAATATATATATATATATATATATATATATATATAATATAATATTTTGATGTCTGACCAGCTAAAATAGCACAAAGTACGGAGAAGTCATAGTAAAAACAAAGCATGAAAACGGACTCAGCGTTCACGCCCTCAGAGGAAAGATTTCGAGCAGGACTGATACCCTGGTAGCGTAAGCGTCGGACGGATGGTATTTCTTTGGCGTGAAGAGGAGGAGCATCCTGTCCCACATCTGGACTCCACTCAGGGACGTGATACCCATGTAGAGGAAGATGCCAAACAACGCCGTCATAGGAATCATCTTCAGAATGGGCTCCATGAAAATCGAAACGCCTGAAAGTGGGAAAGAATATATTCAGAGGAGGGACTAAAAGCTCCGAAGCTGCTGGGGCTGCGTCAGCGCTGTAGATGGCAGCACCTACCAACCATCAGGGCCACGATTAAACCGCTGATCCTCTGCTCAACCACCTTCTGTATCTCTGGTTTGGGGCCCTTGGTCATGACGGTGAGGGCGTTGGCGTGCGTGACGGAGCGCACAGTGGCGGCGCTCAGCCAGGGCACCCCAAAGATGGAGGAGATACCCCCCATGGTGACCAGCAGGAGCAGATCGAAATGAAAACCAGAGCCTTTCACCATTTTCCTCTCCGGTTTGCTCACGATCAGCCTGAAAAACCCACAAGAAATACTTTAAAAATGAAGCCATATCCTCAGAAACGGGTCTAGAAACGAGAAGCTCACGTGGTAATCTGGGACTCCATGAAAATGAGGATGAAGACGAGCAGAGCGGGGACGCAGCAGGCTCCCATCATCCAGATAGGGAACGGCTTTTTCTCTCCCAGCGGGTTGATTATCCAGCCTCTTGCTCTGGGGTTGGTCACTTCAACACCTTTCGGCACCACCAGTTTCTGCAAGAAGACAACGTTTTCATTCAGAAAGACACAAAAGAAGGCGGAGCGATGGCGTCGGACACGAGTTCCTGCGGTTTTTGTTGCTCATCTTGATAAAACGAAGGATGATCGACTTTATTTACCAATTAGTTTATCCAGTCCTGCATGTTTTAGTTGTGTCTTTGAATGACTGAGTGATTAGCAGCTTTCTGCAGAAATTAAAGACCCGCTGAGGAGCAGGGACATAACTAAAATATGCAGGACAGTGTCCCCCGAGGACCAGGAATGGACACCGATGAATTAGATGTACGTGTTTTCAGGCAGGCGTTCGATGAAACACTAAAAGGTGCTGTGTTGGTCATCAACCACCAGCTTCGTGTCACTAATAAACAAGATTTTAGATCTTTTTCCCAGCACATACCTGGGTGTAAGCATCTTCAATGCTGACATCCACAGCGATCATGAAGAAAATAGCGATGGGGACGCCGAAATCTCCAATCAAACGACGGAGCTTCGCGGGCAGAGCAAAAACAAAAACACATTGCATTAAAACTCTCATCACATAACAACAAAAATAAAACTGTTTTTGTTTAAGAGCTGGTCTCACCGGGCCAGGCAGGAAGGTACCAGTTTTGAACTGACGGAGGAAGTAGGCAATGAAAAAGCAGCCGAACATCAGGCACATGGACAGCAGGGCCGTGTTCGGGAACGCAATCGGAGGCTCTTCCTCTTTAACGGTCTCGTTGCTATCCTGATGGAAGTCAGAGTCGTCTTTGTGGGCTAGATGGAAAGGGTCGTCCAACGAAGTGTTCAGATGGGCGTAGTTCAGGACCAAAGGATGGGTTTGGAAGATCTGACGAGGAGGAGGAGGCCAGAGAAAGACATGAGTGAACTGAGGCTGAGTGACAGAAAGGGATCTCTGGGATGGATGGAGGGACGAGGTGCGGAAACCTTGATGAGCTTTGCAAACGTCTCGTAGATGAAAATGAGCGAGATGAGGATGGAGAAGATTTCTTGGGTGAAGCGGGAAATGAATCGGACCAGGAAGCTTCCTTCCACCGCCACAACGATGACCACGATCACAACCAGCCAGATACCCACCCAGATCCGGCCCACAATGTACTCGAGACCCTGGGCCTTGCAGAACTAGCATTGAAAGAAAAAGGAGAATGGGCTTTAGTGAAGACAACGCTCCTTGAAAGACTTAAATCTGGGAGTCTCGTACGTACAGCAAAAAAAGCCTCTTCAAACAGCAGCAGAGGTCCAGAGAAGCCGATGACGAGGACAGGCTGGGCAGCGAATAAACAGAAGATGATGCCCTGGACGCACGTGGAGACCATGAGCTCCGACACGCCCATCATTCTCCCCGTTTTGTCAGCTAGGTTCAAACCAGAGAGAGTCATTATGAACTGCAGCTGCAGCTGAAGAGAAAAACCAGACCATCTTGATTTTTTTTTTTACCTAGAAGTCCTCCGAAGGTGATGGCCGGGGACAGGGCAGCGAAGTAGATGAAGATGATGGCAGAGAGGACCTGAGGGTTCAGAGCGTCCGTGTAGTCGCTGAGGTAGTGGCGGTAACGACGCTTGATGTCTTTCACCATTCCCCCAAAAGGGTAGCCTGTTCTGACCAGAGGGTCCTCCTTCGGTCCCTCCAGACCTGCGTCATCTGGAGGAGAAAACAAAACCAACCGATGACACAAAACCTGCTTCTGCACAACTTTTATCTTCCTCCGTTTGTCTACTTCTTCATCTGCAAACGGTAAATCTAATCAAAGCTGTCGGCTGCAGTCCCAGGAGGGGACGCTGACCTTCGACCCTGTCTCCGAAGGCGAGTCGGGTGTCAACAGGACGAAGTCTGTCGCGCAGCATCTTCTTCTGAAAGGCAATTATCGGCTCCATCATGGCTATATCTTGGATCTCAGTGGGAGGAACGACGATGCTGCAGTCCATGAAGTCTGCGACAGCGTTGCTCAGATCTTTCTCGGTCTGGGCCAGGTAAGCCTCCAGACAGAACACCTTAAGGAGGGGAGCACAGAAAACAGTCACCTGCCTGCAGCAGCTCAGTGCACCGGGACTCCTGCCTTCTCAGGTCTTACCCAGTCAGCCATCAGAGCAGCCATGGCCCGTCCACACTGACTGTAGTCCAACCCACCCTGGCTCGGTCCCACCATCATAAAGACGAAGCGAACGGGGACAGACGACTGCAGGACAGACTCCATCACCACGGAGTCGCTCAGCCGGACAAAAGCCAGCACAGGTTTCTGCAGGAGGTCAAAGATACCTACAGGAAACACACTTTTAACCAAAACTGCATCAGAAAAGACTTAAAGCTGCGGCTAAATGATCAGACCTGTGAGGATGATTGAAGCCTCCACGTTGTCAGAGCTCTCTCTCTGCAAAACAACAACAACAACAAAAGATTAAACATAATAAATGGGATCTATTAATGTTAATACAAAGCTGAAGATAATCACCTTCTTTGCAACGGAAAAAGTCTGCATTTGAATGTCTCCAGACTGAGTGACTGCAGGCCCGTCGGACTGACTGCAAGGACAGATAAATTGAGCTAAAAGTGCATGGCGTTAAAAAAAGAAGAGTAAATAGAAACATCCCCCCACTGTTAGGTTACCTGCGCCTCATTAGGAGAGCTCTCAGGAGGGCGTCTCGATCACTGGAGCGGATTTCGTTCCTGCTGAGCAGCTCGTCCACCATCCTCTCCGCCACAGAGGACAGCGTGCTGGCAGCCACGTCGAAAATGATTGCACCTGAGGACAGAGGCTCGAGGGTTACCGCAGGAAAGTTTGATCCACACACACGGCTGACGCTTCAATCAAATCACCTGTGCTAAGGGCTCTGCGGACTTGAAGAATGCTCCTAAAGTTGAGGTAGGAGATGTGAGCGGGACCCCACGTTCCTGTGGTGTAGTCCAGGTTCTCCTCGTAGCCCACCCATCGGCCCGTCTCCTGCCAGATGTTGCCCTGGAGCTCGTTCAGCTCCACGTAGGCCTGTGGTTACGACAAACGGTTTGTCAACCTGTTCAACGTGTGAGTGTTTTTAACATTTCAGCCAAAGCAATCGACTAACTTGAGCGTCGCCTCTTGTGGTGGCATTGGTGTTCAGGTTCAGAAAAGCTGGAATAAAAAGAAGGATTAGTGATTTTTTTGCAAACATGCAAAGGTAAATCATAAAAATGTAGACAAACACTGAGAACAGCTCACCGTCTTCATTCTTGGGAATGATGATGGCATCAGGAGGAGGCTCCGTGTCCTGCTTTTCCTCCTCTGTCTTCTGTGGTTCAAAAGTACCATTCTGACCCGGCGAAGTCCTGAGGAAACGAAAAAGAAACCAGTGATAAAACACCAGGACGCCACCGATGTGCCAGATGTTGCTGCTGCTGTTTAATAAGAATGTATTCCAACTCTGAAAACCCCCATTATTAGGCTGGGAATGCTACCATAGTCGTGCATGAGGTGGAAACTAATCCTGAGCCTTGAAAAAGTGTCCAAGTAAGTCAAGTACTGTCTTCGTGGCTATTCTTCACACGACCACAAGATGGCAGCAGCACCCAACCTTAGCCCTCATATCACTGATCAGGCTGCAGGAGTGAGTTCATCTCCTCAGAAAGTGGTGAAAACTTAATTCATAAAGGATGCTCTACACTCTCCTGCACATTTCAAACATGCACCTTTATGGTGCAGTTCGTTTTCTGTAAAGTTTAACTCTCACCTGAATGCTGCTCGTTCGTTGAACGCCATTTTTCATTTCAGTTTCCAAGACTTTATGCTGTTTTTATCCAATTTTCTGGTTTTAATCCTATTTATCCTCATCCTTATTCTTTCAGCAGAGTGTGTTTGTGCACAAAATAAGGTTTATAAACAAACTTTTGCATAATTTAACAGTATCTGAACCATCGTGCGCTCATTCGAAATGTTTGGCTCCGTCAGGAAGAACTTGCTGTGACTTTCAGTGTTTGTAACTTTTATACTTTCAGCTTTAATTTACAAAATGTTCCCCTGCAGAAATACACTGAGATCTCTTTAATTCATTTAAAAAACACTGTTCTCTGAAATCTACTTCAGCGTAGTTTCTCTGTTTTGCCCTCTTGTGCTAATTTGTCACATTTAGCTTTTAGTTACAGTTTTGCTCATTTTAGCTCAAAGTAAAACTAGGATCCCTCTAATCGTCGTAATGCATCATTTTACAGACTTTTTTTTACTCCTTAGCTTGAGTCTGGCCTCCTGTAGCTCTTAGGTTAAATGTTTTTCAGGTAATAGGTGCAAGTGTGGCAGTTTTTGTGCAGCTTGTTGTGTTTTTATTGACCACAGCTGAGAGCAGAAGCTGAAAATAGATCAAAACATCTGGAAAAAAAAGGTCTTAAGCATCACAGGGTGGCTGCTTTGCACATTGTTAAAAACGATAAGAGCAGCTTGGACCCAGATGACTTGAAGTTTCTGCGATGATAGCCACTCAGGCTCAATGTGGCCGAAGAAATACTCATTATCTTATCAGAAAAAGGCAGAAATTCAAAAGGCGAACGCAGAAAACAGAGATGAGGCGAAGGACTTACAGCCTGACAGGCGAGGGAAAGGCTGGGTTGTTATCTTCGTAGGACACGTCACTGCCCTGTGTCAGGAAAAAAAGAAGAAGTCGAAGCTGTTAGACGAAAACGAGCTGAAGAAAATTACGTTTTAAAGCTTGATGATGGATCACAAATAAGACCAACCTCCTCGTAGCTGAAGTCGTTCTCCATGGATGTTGATTTTTTACTATTTTAGTCTCAACTTTCAGCTGCTTTTATGCATTCCCTGAACAGAAAAGAACTGAATCAGCACACAAAGAATGAGATAATTATCAAAGTTCTTCTCTTATCAGGTCAGAACTTTTCATGGAGGCGAGCACAGCATCCTCATCATCAGACTCCCAGAATTTATCCACTGCAGCAAACTTATGTTGTCGAGCAAAACAGCGGGTTATTATTGTGGCTAAAGGAAAAAAATCAGTCTCTAATTGGGTCTTGATAAGACCTATTTTGAGCCTTTTTGCAGATAGTTTTGATAAAAAACCACCATCATATGTGGCCCTCAGAAGCTGCCTGCAGATAATCGATCAGCCGTTGACCAATTTGAAGCCTGATAGTTTAAATAGAAGACTTCAGAACCTTATCTTTGGGTTACACCCTTCATCCAGACTCATCTGTTCTTCTGAGAGACAAGACAGCAAAAAAAAGGTTCGATGTGGAAAAGTGCTTTTTTTTTAGAATAAACTTCTGCAGATTCAAGAAGTTTAATTTTACACAAATATTTAGGGATTCTTTTGGTAAAATTTCAGTCCTAAAGACACCGACTGTACTTGCTCAAACGAATAAGGAACGTTGTTGTTTTTTCAGCCAATCAAATCTTTAAAATGCAGCAGATTTTTACATTTCTTTTTGCAACAGAGACGTGATAAAACAGTTTCAAAAAGAAGCAAAATCACAAAAATCCTGACAGGTTTAAAATGCATTTCCTTTTCATTTATAATAATACTACTTTTTTATAGCTTTAAGGAGCTTAAAATGAATGAAATATGGTTACTAATTAATTATAACAAACGTTTTTTGCTCTCTGACCTCCTGGTGAGGCTTTCAGATGGACGACTTTCAGATTTCCGTTTAGTTTGAGATCGAATTTCTGACTCCTTAGAGGTAAAAAGAGCATCTATCTGCAGATCGGGCGAAGTCACGCCCCTTACCTGTACGCAGGTACTCCCACCTGGTCTCCACCAGGATGATCGATGCTCTGTCAGCCTCGACGAGCTCGGTGACAAAGTGAGACGAAGACGAGTACAGCGAGAGACCCCGAGGAGCGGGAACACCCAGTTGAAAGTACGTCGGCGGCGAAGCTCAGCACCCCAGGACCCAGCTGGGTGGATGACACACAAACATCTCTATCTGCTCGGGACACCTTGACTCAGGGATATCCCAGCCCTAATTTGGCTGCACCGCCCTCCCGGCGAGGGCAAAGTCCAGGGGCAGGACGGGTCCGAGGCTGATCGTGTCAGAAGGCCTCACAAGGGGGCCGAAGGGGGCCAGAGAAGAGGGCAAAGTGCAGAATCAGGACCTGAGCATCTTTCTACGTCATCCTGTTTGCACACCGGGGATTCCCTTTGAAAATTGATTGAGGATAGAGAGAAGGAGGGGGAGCCCCAGATCTGATGAAGACCTGAAACTCAACGACAACAACAATCCTCCAAACCAGTTGTTTGTTTCAAAGCTGTGAGGCTGGAGGTGAAGCTGATGACCCAGACAGAATTTTAAAACAGAAAACTTTAAAAATCTGCGCAGAACCGAAGGAAACCCTCTGGTCTGATTCAGGTCTTTGCTGGGTTTGATTTCCTAAAGATACGCTTCATCTGAAACGTCCTACTTTTAAACACACGACACAAAGACTGAACAGAAATCAAGTAAAAACTGTGAAAGAGATTTAAATAAAACAACAAATGATCAATCAAGACTGCTTTAAAGGAGTCCCTGGAAGGAAGGCATAAAGAAATTATACATGGTTTGAAACTTTTGCACAGTACTGCAAGTCTTCTAAGTTAATAAAGAAAAGAATCACAGATGCATCAAAATATTTGATTTTAGAGCCAAATACTCCCTTCAGTCAGTTCTGATCTTTTAGGAAAATGAAATAACTAGAAAGTTTGAACACAAAAATCTGAAAAAATCTGTCCTTTTTTTAAAATAACATATTGTTTATTATCATATATATCAAATCAAATGCATGTGTACATCATATATGTGTGATTTTTCTCATCTACAGCAGGTCAAAAACACCTCTGTTTTAAAACAAATAAATCTTTGCAGCTGATAAAATCTGCTCAACAGTTTGAGCCTCGAGCTTCGAGTTTTAGATTTTTATTTTTATGTTATTCTTTCTTTTTTTTAGGGCCTCTACGGGACGAACTTGGTGTCCTGCATTGTCTCCAGGAATGTTTCGAGTCCTCATCTATCAGCTTCTTCTTGTTTGAAAAGCCTTTGATTAGTTTTTTTTTGGTCTCACTGTCCTGCTGCTGCGTTAATTAATCTCCTCTGGAGCTGCAGGGAGGAACGCAGCTTCTCTTTAATCAGGATGGAGTGAGTCCATCGCTGATAGAGTGGTCAGATATCCCCCAGAAACAGGAAATAATCAAGATATTCTGAAGGTTTCAGTGAATACAAGTCAGGAATTCCTCTGCTTCTGCTTTGTTTTTGTTTAATCTGCACTTATAAGGTCCTGAGGCTTCTGTTTGTGTGTTTACTCTGGAGTAAAATGGGTTTCAGAGCGCCTTTTTTTCACGGATCACAGCGGTTCTGTTGACGTTTAGCTCAACGTAACAAACCAGCAGCTCAAAGAGTTGCCCTGAAGGAATGCATATCACCCTCCACCTTTCATAAGAGTTTCAAACTGAGGTCATCCTTCAAGACGTGCTCAGCTACTTCAGCTCCTTATCTGCAGATCTGAGCAGGTTATAGGTGTTTATTTAAGGCTTCATGAGACATTTAGCTGTCTGGCTGGGAGATAAATATCTGGATGAAAGTCTGACAGAGCTGAATGTGTGTTGTGATGTTTTTCTTTCTTCCACACAGAGCGGGGGCCCAGCTGAACTCGTGTTATCGCTCACCGATGGCAGCTATCTGCTGCGTCCATGTGGGCTCAGCGTACGACACACAGACACTCCCATCGACGCCTTCAAGTTCAAGAATCACAAGAAGAAAACCTGGCAGGAGATGAAATTACTCGCAGCGCTTAAAAGTAAATGAGAGGGGGATTCATGCAAGCTTCTCTTCTGGACAAAACAAAAACAAGAAAATAAGCAGAAAGGGTGAAAACATCAGGTTAAATGTGAAACTTTACTGTCAGAAACTAAACAATGAGTCTTTTTTGCATATAAATGACATCCTCCCATTCATCCGGGTCATTTTACTTCATCTTTGTGCAGAAAGCTAAACTTAAAAATGTGCTTTTTAGTAATAATTATTAACTAATGACTATCTGAGCTCTATCAGGGTTTGAACAAACAGGCTGGAGCGAGTTATCACTGAAGACCAGAACCACAGACCCACCTAAACCCGAGTCAGCCCGGTTTATTCACGGCAGATCCAAATGACTACATCTGCGCGTTTAAAGGCTTGATTTAAAATCAAAAGGACCGATGTTTAACAGTTTGCAGGTTTAAGTTTCTGAATTTAATTAGAAGCTCATTTAATTGGATTTAAATTATAAAAAGACAAAATGTGAGGAGCTGCTGGTCAAAGCTTTATTGGGAGGACGCGCTGCAGCTGAAGATTAGAGTTTTAGCCTTTTCCAAGTTGGCTAAGACAGCCATCTTGAATTTGACCGACTCCTGAAGGCGATGAGTTGCCAATTCACCCAAAAAACAGAAAACACTGAAATGTATTTGTTGCCTGGACTTTATTAAAATCAACCCTGAGTGAAAAGTAAACCTTACAGTTTTACAAGCAGAACACCGAATTTGACTTTACTCTTTCCAGCTTTCTCTCTGTTACAGTTTGGTGCCACCTGGTGTCGACATCATAAAAACATCCAGCCTTACATTTCCTTTTACCCGCTTCTTTCTGGGCGGCAGGGGAGCTGGTGTCCGTCTGCAGCAGTCCCTGCGTGAGAGGACAGGTCTCCCGTCCACCACAGGGACACACGGACAAACAACCGGTTTAGAGTTACCCAATGAACCCGACATGCATGTTTTTGCTGCGTGTGAGGAAACCGGAGTAAACAGAAACGGCCCGGGCTGCGATTACAAAACAAGTTCTTTCCTGAGCCTGATAGTAAATAAAGCTTTGCAGGTTGTGAAATCATAGATTTAACAAGCAGGAGCCAATTCAGAAGAACTGAGGAATTAAATTTCTGTCCGTGGGGTAAAAAAAAGAAACAACAAACTAAATTACTGGACAGCTACTGCAGCTCTTACGGAGGCGGTTTAGCGCGAGCAGAAGAGCCGGTTTAACAGGAAGACACCTAATTATGGCTATTATCGAAGGAGGAAAACACCCAAACACACCCAGCCTGAACATTGTGTTCAAAACAAAAAAGGTGCTGTACTAACCGTAGCCAAAAATGAGTCTTAAAGAATGCCATTTAAGATAAGAAATGCATAGTCTACTTTACTTTTTTATGATTTTTAGACTTTTTAGAATTGCCAGGCAATGAGATCGTGTCAGACGACAGACTCTCCCCGTCTCCGTTCCCGTCCGGGTCGAACTCCAGGGCTGGATGCATCACGTCGTAACCTTTAGGGTTTTCAGCTACGGCGGTCATTAACAGCCCGGAGGACCTGACGGGAGCAGAGAGGGGAGCGGGACGTCGGCAGAGCTCCTGGAGTTAGATCGCCACCAGTTCCCTCCCGTTTACGGCGTTCTCGACTTGCTTCAAAATCTGCAGCAGGGAGAGCAGACGTGTCATAAACAAACAGGGTTTTCGGCTTTTAAAATGTTTAGAATCTGTGTAATTTACTCACCTCTTCCGCTTGCGGGAAGCGACCCGACTTCAGCTTGGAAAAGATGAGCTTCCCGTTGATTTCAACCTCAAAGGTACCTATAATTTAATAAGAAAACAACAAGGAAGATGAGAAAAAACAGCCTTGTGGGAGCTGTGGCTTAAATTTAGCATGCATGAGCTGAAATTCAAATTAGTATGCAAAGATTTAAACCCACTATCAGGTTCAAATGCACCCAACAGCTTGAACAGCAACTTACTTGCCCGTCCTATAAAGGCGGTCATTTCCACTTTGGGAAATTTCCTCTGAATGGCAGAGAGGAGGTCCCGCACATGGCGGTAGTACCCTCATCCATTGCTTTTTGGGAATAAACACAGACAAACAAACACAGGTACTTTAAGAAATTTAATTAAATAAAAAAATAAACACATCTCAGAATAATCAGCAGCATGTTTTTTGAGTTGCAGCACATTAGCTTAGCATGTGATTCACTAATGCTAATTTAAACTGCACCTTTAAAAGTGAGACTCTGAGACAAAATGTAAACTAGAAGAAATAAATACTTAAACACAAACTTATGAGCACAATAAAATGTATTTACCAGTATTCCAGTTTGACCACCACCCCCATTCTTCTTGCTTTTTCGTTTATTTGTTTTGTTTCGTTGCTGCTGCGCTTCTTCCCTCACCTTCCGCTGTCTGCGACTTATATACGTCTGAGCCGGGAGAGGGCGTGGCTTATAAAGACACAGCGTCATTACGTCACGCGCAACGTCCGAAGCAACCTGACACCACAACAAAAGGAAAAACTGCCAGTCATTGTGAATTGGAGAAATTTAGAAATGAATTTAAAGGCGCAGCGGGATGCCGCGCTCAGAGTATGTGTTGTGAATTACTCTCAGCTACCACCACACCAAGTTTCAGCTCAATGTTTCAAAAATCTACCGAGTTATAATTGTTTTTGTGTTGCGCGAGTTCAGGTGGCTGTGGCGGCCATCTTGAATTGGTGTGTCTCCAAAGTTTAATCACTTACACAGGGCCACCCAGTGATTATATTCTGAAAGTTTCGTTTAAGCCAATCTAGTGGTTCATGAGATATTTCGCTAACAGACAAACAAAATTAACTTAACAATAGTTAATGGTGAAGTTTTAAGCAACGATCTTTTCCACAGAGCAGCACTCAAAGTATGTGCAGTGAACCAGTCTCAGCTACTACCACACCAAATTTCAGCACAATATCTGTAAAACTGCCCGAATTACAGCCATTTTTGTGTTTTTTGAGGTCAGTTGGTTGTGGCGGCCATCTTGAATTAGTTTGTTCCAAACACATAAACCAGCTGAAGATGTGCATCCATTGATTGATTTTTGGAAGTTTCAATCAAATCCATTCAGCGGTTCATGAGATATTTTGCTAACAGACGGAGTTGAGTCAATATTGTTAATGGCAAACTTTTAAACAAAGCTATCAAGCAATCTGTTAGCGCTCAGAATGTGTGTTGGGGATGAGCCTCAGCTTCTACCACACTCAATTTAAGGTCAACATCTGTAAAATTGACAGAGTTATTGCAACTTTTTGCCTTTTTAAAGTCAGTCGGCTGCAGCGGCCATCTTTGATTGGGTTGACTCTGGTGATTACTTCCTGCAAGTTTCAATAAAATTCATCTGGAGCTTGTCTACGGGATTACGTTCAGCTTTAGGATACATTTTTAGAACCGTATCATTTGATGCAAACACACAGAAGTCTGATACGGTTCCGTAGAGGTGTGGATTATGTTTTGGGTCGTACCAAACAGCGTCACAGATCTCCTCGTTGTGCAGAAACCCGAACAACAACCCTTGCTTTGAACAGGAAGTGCTTGCACCATCCTGCGTTCTCCGAAGCCGTGACGTGACACGTCTGGTTTCTTCTGCTAAAAACTTCCCCCAGGTGAATTTGCATGTTCGGCCTCCCGACACGCTCCGACCTGCACGGCCGAGGCCCAGAATGACCAATAAACGACCACGGATGGTGACAAAACAACAGGTTTACGACCGATTACTGTCGAACAAACACTAAAGACAGACTCCGGCACCAAAGACTGGATTTTATTCATTTCAGAACAAATCACAGACACCAAATTTGAGATTTTATTTTCTTTATTTAGACCATAAACACGGCTGAGCGGACATCAAGCTCATCTTTGTTGGGCTGTTGAAGGACGTTTCTTCACAACTTCCCGTTCAGCACAAAGCGAGGTGCAACACGCCATTACTCTTTCCCAACAATAGTGACTAACCGCACAAAAAAATGTGAGCAACATTTGTCTTAACTTGTTCATCATCAGCGTCGAGGAGTTTTTTTTAAAAAAAGGAAGAAAGATTTGGACGGTTTACGCCCAGAAGAGACAGTAAGAAGCTCCCAGTTAGGAATGGAAACTTGGAGAGTAAAGTAGGAACAAAAAAGCGAGCTGATGTCATGGTGATTCGACAGAGCAGCGACTGGTTGGAGACGGACACCTGATAGCAACGGCAGAATTTAGATTACGTTTAAAAAGGAGAGGTCGTGCTGCCGGAAGCCTCTCTGCTCCTGCTCAAGCCAAACTCCAGGAGTGGATCCATCACGCCGTGACCTTTAGGGTTTTGGGCCACAGCGATCATTAACAGCCCGGAGGAGCTGATGGGAGCAGAGAGGCCGATTTACAGGACGTCGCACGATGCCTTCTGGAACCTCTGGATCTGCGTCAGAGGCTTCCCGTCGTAGGCTCTCTTGACTTGGTCCAAAACCTGAGGGCGGGAAATAAAAACAACCGACTGAAAAACTCTGACGTTCGGCTCCGAACGCCCGACCGTTTCGTGTGCGGGCCACTCACGTCTCCGTCATGAGGGAAGCCGTGTTGCTCCAGCTTGGAGAAGACCACCTGACCGTTGATCTGGACCTCGAAGGCCCCTGGAGATCAAGAGAAATGAGAATTACGCTTCAGCTGAAGGGTTGTTTAACGCGTGGGGTCAAAGGGCAAACGTTCACCCGGCTGCTTACCTGATCTTCCCACATTTCCCTTCACATCCGTACCAGGAAACCTCTTCAGAATGACATGAGCGAGCTCCTGGTAGCGGGAATAGTATCCTCATCCACTACTACATGGGGTAAAAAAAAGTACTTTAAAAACAGCTTTTATGGCAAAGAACGAAATATAGAAATAAAGACGATAAACGTCACGGAAAGATGAAATAAAAACATAATTACCAGTATTCGATTCTGACCGTGACGCCCATTGTTGCTGTTTCTGACAGATGTTTGAGCCGCTTCTGTGCAAACCTGTTCCTCTCTCCGTACACTCCTGTTCACACACAGGTGAGGCTTATAATGAGGGAGAGGGGGCAGGGCTTAGCTCACCTGAAACCAGAACAGAATGCCAGTTATGCTCTAAGAAAAGATAAAGCTGTTTTTCCAAATAATGTTCAGTCGCATTTTAATTTAGTGTTTTTTATTTAAATTCTGCTAAAATGACTGTAAAGTGATTTCAGCAACACTGGATCGCAGTTTTACAGTTTCTGTCTAAAATCTCATCTCTTGATCGCAGGAAGAAAATAAAAATAAATGAATTACATTAATTAGAGAAATGATTACCTGTTCCAAACGACATCCTTCACTGTAAACTGAGCAGACAGACAGGCAGATAAGCATTTCTGTCGATCTTTATTCCATTTAAACAAAAGAATAACAGCCAGTATTGTGTTTAGAAGCATTCTTATTTTATTTAAGCTTTTCCAAACTACAGAAATGCAAGGTTTTCTAACTTTAGACGCAGGAAGTCTGAAGTGTTTCGTGTTAAACGTAATAAAATGCGGCTGCTGTGACCTGAAGTTTCCACCCCGTCCTGCAGGTTTACCTGTTGGTCAGCATTCCTGTCTCTCTGCAGAACGAGAGCAGCTTGAACTCCTGAAGGCTGAGTGTTTCGAGGACAGGGGATGGATGTACAAGAACCCTGAACCCGCCCCCAGCAGAACCTGTCAAACTGGATCACAGGTTCATGAAGCAGGTGGTGGAACAGGTCAGGTGACACGTTCTTCAGGTCGACCTTAAAGACATTTTTCCTCTCATTCCTGCCGACATTCCAACTACAGATGAATACAGTATTTAGTCACTTGTCCTGTGTTTGGATTGTCAACACATGCTGGCATTTACCTGCTATCAAGGTGAGAACATCCATCCATCTTCTTCCTCTTATCCGGGGTCGGGTCGCGGGGGCAGCAGACCCAGACTTCCCTCTCCCCATCACTTGGTCCAGCTCCTCCGGGGGAATCCCAAGGCTTTCCCAGTCCCTCCAGCGTGTCCTGGGTCTTCCTCTGGGCCTCCTCCCGGCGTCCAGGAGGCGTCCTCACCAGATGCCCGAGCCACCTCAGGTGGCTCCTCTCGACGAGGAGGAGCAGCGGCTCCCTCCCGGATGACCGAGCTTCTCACCCGATCTCTAAGGAAGAGCCCAGACACCCTGCGGAGGAAACTCATTTCAGCCGCTTGTATTTGCGATCTCGTTCTTTCGGTCACTACCCGAAGCTCGTGACCCCGAGATACTTAAACTCCTGCACACCATGGGGTCACCGGGGCCATAATATAATCACACAGTCATTAAATCCCCAAGACGAAGGCAGCGTGATCCTGGATCGTGTCTGTATGTGTTTGTTTGTCTGCACTGTTAGCAAAACATCTCACGAGCCGCTGGGCGGATCCGAACGCAGCTCTCAAAAAAAGTCACCTACAGCTTTTCAAGATGGCCGCAGCAGCTTAGCGACACTTCTACAGATAACCGGTGTGGTGGCAGCCGGGACTCGTACTGAAGAACCGCTGTAGCTCAGCCATTTGTACAACACACAACATCAACGCTGTCTGTTAGCAAAATATCTCACGAACCAGTGAGACATAACTCGGCCTTTAATTTATTTCCTTTTGAACAGAAGAAAACGGGCCTCAGGTGAGGAAGGGGGCCCCCAGATTTGAACCGGGGACCCCCTGACACTGACTCTGGATCATAAAGGAGGATATTTTGTGTCGACAATTTTGAAGAATAAAAAGAGTCAAATAAATTGTTTATTTTAAAGATGTCTTAAAGGAACAGAAGACTCTTCCAAACTGGAAGGTCTGAGGTCAGATTTGGGTAGTGTGAGGGGGTATAGCTCAGTGGTAGAGCATTTGACTGCAGATCAAGAGGTCTCTGGTTCAAATCCAGGTGCCCCCTGGTGTCTCTGCTCTCCTGAAACTTGATGATATTTAATTTAGCTGCTCTGTAAAGACTTATCTTGTCTCGTTAACCTCTGATAAGGACTTCATGTTTTGCAGAGAAACTTCTCAGTAACAAACAAAACCGAAGGCCTCGACCCAAACATGACTCCTTGTTTTATTTTAAGGAGTCTTTCTGTAAGAATAAGCCTTTGTCTCTTTAGGATGCTCTTTATCGACGCAGAAAGCATAAAAAATAAACGGTTTCTTTATCAGACCATAACAACAACAACGACACGCCAGCTAGAAGATGTTAGATCTGTTTTTCTTATGTCTCTTCTGGTCTCTGTGGGATTAGACGCTCCTGTTTGTCCCACAAGGGGACGCTGTTGTCTCATTACTTTACTTGTCCAATAAGAACAGTTTATTAAAGAGCTTCAAAGGATGGAAGATCAACAACTCAACAATAACAGGAACTTCAGTAAAAACACCAAAACATCAGCAAATCTTTTTCTTTCAGGGGTCTTCACAGCGAGTCGTCCTCCATTTAACTCTGTCCTCTGTGTCCTCTGTCCTCCAACTCCCTCCATGTCCTCTCTAACATGGATGTCCCTCCGATGTCCATTCCCATCCCTCCCGAGGACAACCTCAGCATCTTCAGCTCTGCCACTTCCTCTTCCATCTCCAAACCAACAACATGGCTGCTCTCACCACTGTCCTGTAAACCTTTCCTTCGACCTTTGACCTCTGCTGCCACCCTTTCATCCACCCGCTCCGTCCTGCCTGGACCCTCTCCTTCACCAAAACATAATCAAATAAAACCAAAACTAAAACGAATGACGAGTAAATCAACTCGGCTTGTGGAAGAAAAGCAAAGAAGTCCTAAAAGTCACTAAAAGAAACGAGTTTTCAGTCTTTTTTTAAAACAGAGAAGCTGCTTCCAGTTAATTTAAATAACCTGAATGAATAATTGAAGTTTGATTTTGTGTCTCAGGGCTGTGTGAGACGTTTAAAGGTTAGGATTGGATCATTTATGCAGTGTGTGTGTGTGTTTATCATCCTGAGTACAGTTTGCTGTTTAAGAGGGGACTGGTTTCATCTTAAGGGCTAAAAATATCATTTTTCCATCTGAAATGTTCTGGAAAAGCCTCATTCCAGGACCCGTCCCGCCTGCTTGTTCTTATCAGGCCCAGCTGTGGATTTATTTTTAGCTGCGTCTTCATCACAGACCGCCGAAGGCCAGCGTTCATGTGATCAGGCCTAACCGACACCTACAGGACGAATTTTAATAAAAAAAAACAATCACTGGATGTTCATCTACGGCTAATTGGACGACCACCACAGCTAACTGACATTAGGCAACACAAAAACATCCAGTTTTACAGATACTGAGGTAAAATTTGGCGTGGAAGTAGCTGAGAGTCAGTTTTTTTTTATCTCACAACGTCACATGAGATTAAACCTAATTTTATTATCAAGTTTGAACCTAAATGGCAACAACTTCAACGTAAGATTTAACTTTAAAGCTTTTTAAAATGATATGTATTCCTATTAGGAAGAAAAGACTCATTTATGTGTTTTAAAAATGTGAAATAAAACAGTCAGTTTGTCACATTTGTCCCGACTTCATCTGGATTTAAGTTAAAGGGTTTTAATTAAAACAAACTTGTTTAAATCTTTAAATGCAAACCTGGACTGTCCAGCTGTTTAAATCGTGTTTTTGTGTCTAAGGATTGCATTTTAACATCTTAAAAGATTAATAAAAAAAACATTTAAAACCAGAATCAAATCATCTCTCATTGAAAAGACTTCAGAGGAAACTAAAGTTTCTCAGTTTAAACGCTTTAAAATCTTTATTTAGTCTGATTGTTTTGAGGATAGGTTGAATACTCAGCTGTTAACAGAAGTCTGGACAGATTTAAGTTTCTAATAAACATGTTACTAACCTCCCAGAAGCACAAGGGAAGCAATTAAAACTGTGACTAATCTTTATTTATTTAGAGGCGAAACAAGTAACCGATTTAGGATTTGGACTCTTAAGTGAAGAAAAAGTTTAGAGACATTTCTGAGTCGCTTTTGTTGCTTTTCCCTCCCTTCCTGCAGGTTTTTATTCTTTTAAATCCGTGTTTTGTTAGGATCTGTTGTTTGTTTCGTCCTCACGTCAGCAGAACGAGCGCCCAGCGTCTCGTCTGGCAACACAGATCATTAGAGCCGATCCTCGATTTCAAGGGACTTAAGAGGAAGAAGCCCAGAGGAGAAGCTTTTCGAACAACACACACAACGTTTCAGAACAAACGAGGAGACAGCCGCTCATTTACTCGCTTTATTCAAAAACTGAGGATTTGTAGTAAATTTAAACCGGCAGATCAAAGGAAGATGGTTCTCAGGTACACAATTCATGACGGCGCTAATATTTAAAGTTACAGACACACTTTAGAAGTTAAAAAGTTTGAATCCAGGTACTTGGCTTTGAGCACAACAACCCTGAGTCCTTAATGTTTTAATCAAATAAGCAGCCCTCAGAACAGATTCCCAAATAGAGTTTTCTTAGTATTATTTAGCATTCACTGAAACATATTATAAATCAACAAAAACAGACAGACATTTGTAAATGAAAAGGCTTTAGAAGAATGTAAATGAGATCTCTACAGTCCGTCTGTGACAACCTCTCCCTGTCTCTGTTCCCATTCGAGCCGAACTCCAGGAATGGTTCCATCAAACCATAACCTATAAAGATTTTAAGCTACGGTAATCATCGTCAGCCTGAAGCCCCCCCCGATGGGAGCAGAGAGGGGAGCCGGATGCCGGCAGGAAGCGGCTCGAGGTCGGAGAGCGCGTCATCCGAGCTCGGAGACGCTGACGGGAGGAGGTTTTACATGATGACGCACGGCGGGCGGCTTTTGGTGATCTTCTGCAGAGGCTTCCCATCGTAGGCATCCTGGACTACGCCCAAGACCTGCGGCAGACAAAAAAAGAAGGGGGGCAGGTAAAACCACAAAGCTGTGCTCTGAAATAAATACCAGTTAGTGCCCGTGTCACTTACGGAGTCCTCGTGTGGAAAGCCACTCGTCTCCAGCTTGGAGAAAACAAGCTGCCCATTGATCACAATCTCAAAGCTGCCTATAAAAAACAAACAAACAAACAAACTGAAATACAAACATGGCCTCTGACTGGAGTGGGTGTTCAGATAACATTCAGGGTGCAGATGTGGGGGAAAAATACACCCCCAAAAACAAAAAGTCACCATCAGTGAATCTTTAGCTCAGAGCTCATGCATGTACCTGACGCCTCCAACTCACCTGTTCTTCCCACAAAGCCCTCAACTTCCGCATCGGGAAACTCAGCCAGAACAACCTGGGCTAACTCCCGATAGCGGGGTTCATATCCTCAACCGCCGCTGCAGCAAAAGACACAAGCATAAAAAAAACACAGCTTTAACGAAGAACCGGAAGAGGTACAGCTTAGCTTAGCTTAGCTGCTAGCTAATGATGCTAACGGTCGCCGCTCACAAGTATAAAATCAGACTCGCCAAAATATTGAAAATGACACAAAAAAATAATAATTAGTACAATAATACACACGTACCAGTATTCGACTCGAATTTCCACGCCCATTTTGAGGTTACTTCAGACGCGTCCTCCGTCGGCCTTTGACTATGGTTATTTATTTACGACTTAAATGCCAGAACGTGAAGGAGCCGGGGCTTTTATTATGCTGCGTCATGACGTCACGACGTACGCTCCAGACTGGAGCACCACGGTAGATGAAAGAAACAGTGACGTCACGGTCGCACAGTTTAGGAAATGAAGTGCGCGCTGCGATTTTGAATCCAATAATCCAAGAAAACTATGATTTAGCATCTCAAACTTATTACTTAGCATCTCAAAAAAGTAATAATTAAAATATGACTTTAAAGTCCCATTTAAACCAAATGCAGCGCAGTGTTTTTGCAACTTGTCACCTGGACTTTCTTTAAAAGCTTTATTGTAATCAAGTTAGCTGTGTATTATATTTAGACAGAATAAGTACACTAGGAAATAAAAGATTAAAAGTACTTATTTTTCTATTTCTTAGGCTGTAATTGTGTTGTTTTTATACTACAGAAGATAACATTTGCTGCAGCAGAGTTTGGGGCTTCCTCCAGGTTTGTCTTGAACTTTAAAAACTCTTTTTTTTTTAAAGTTAGCAACGAGTCAATGATGCTCTCAGGAGCCCTGCAGCTTCCTAACTTCCAACTGAAGTGTTTGCATGATTTGCGTTTTGCACAATGAAAGCCACTTTTTTTGCATGATGTAAACCTCTGCAAGACAAACGCAGATTAGAGAAGCATCCTCCATCACTTGGTCCTAAAAGGACACAGGTCCAAACCGGATGTGTCTCCTCTGTCTCCATCAAACGGACCCTTTCACTGAAGGAAAATGTGACGGTCATGTGGGTGGATGCTCACATGGGGACCTGAATCATCACCTCCCATGGAGATCACAGCCCTGAGAGGAGAGCTGCTCTGAAACCTCTCAGTCGAATGGCGGTCCAAATGAAGGCCTGTTTCATGTTGTGAACGTTGACTCGGCAGTAAAATAAAGGAACACTTTATGTTTCATGTTGGCAGCAATGTGCTGCATGTTGCAAGCCTGTGGCGGATGGGACGGTTCTCTAATCAGCCTTCTGCTCTGTTGAGGCAACACCCTGGTGAATAATTTCACCCTAATTGTTCCAGTAAACGTGTTTCGAGTTGGCTAAGAGGAGCAAACAAAGAAAAGTGGCCTAAGGGTAGCGTTACACGCATTTCTTCTTGATCTACGATGTTTTAGTTGCATTTTTTCTGGAGGAAACTCATGACAGCGGCGCTCCTTGTCCTTGTGACCCACCGTGACAAACCCAGTGATGTGTCTAAATAGCTGTAAAATTTCAAATAAATGCAGACAGGGGAGCACAAACGGTGGCTTCATTGTTTCAGGAGGGCTGAGGGACATTAAAGAAAACAAATAATCCTTATAGAAACTCATTGTTGGATCATTAAGGATGAAATAATCTTCTGTAGAGGTCCTTACTGCAGCTGGAGTCACAGTTTTAGGGACTCGAAAGCCTTTCAGAGCAAAGAGTCAGCCTCTTTATTCAGTTTATCTTTTTGTTTTAGTCACTGGATCTGAGTTATCCTCTGGTCCTGTCTGGTCTGATCGTCTCTCTGAACGTTATGAAAATGTTATGGAACTTTAGAGCCGTCAGGAGGGTTGGTCATGAGTTCCTGTTTAGATAATTCAGTTTAAACACAGTAGAACAAAACATTAGTAACAGGAATGTAAAACTCTAATATTTAAGCAGGTTGTTTCCATCTCGATTAAAAACACTTGTTAGAGAAGTCAGGGTCAGCAGGTTGGGGGCTTATTGATTTCGACTTTGTCCGTTGGTTTGTTGGTTTTTCTTGTCATGTTCTGTTTTTACTTCTGTTTGTTTATTTGTTTCCTGTTTCCTGTTGTTCTTCGTGCTTTAAAACCTGCTCTGCATTTATTTTTCCTTCACATCCAAGGCTCTGATTCAGGAGTCTCACCAAAGTCAGACAGTTTCTCTGGTTTTTTACGGTCCCAAATTTTAAAAAATGGAAGAAGGGGACACCCAGATTTGAACTGGGGACCTCTTGATCTGCAGTCAAATGCTCTACCACTGAGCTATACCCCCTGCTGCTGAAACAATAGGCTAAAACTCAGCCACTTTTACATATTATGAGCTAAAATTTAGCTTGGTAGTAGCTGAGCGTCATCCTTCACACACTTTGATCACTAACTCAGTTTGAAACATCCTGCAGTATCACATGATGTTATTTTAAACTTCTAGGAATCCCAGGCCTTAAACTTTTAGAGAAGTCAGTAATGTTGCACCGTTTTCTGCAAATTACAACATGACTTGTGGTTGTTTTGTTAATTCACGCTCAAATAAAATAACGTACCGGCTCCGGTAGTGACTCTGTATCGTGTCTTTATTCCAAAAAGAAATAAAATAATAAAAGAGAGAGATACATGACATGAGTTTGTGCTTCAACAAACATTGTACAGGTTTGTAAATGCTTGTAAACTCGTAACATTCGCCCCATTCTCTTGTCATTCGGTGCATGTTTGAAAACCGGAGCACTTCATCCCTCCAGATAAACACACCAGGCAGCCTTAATTACACACCATTTTAACAAACAGGAGCTGTACGGCACAGATAAACACAAATAAACAACAAGCTCTCTTAGTTAAAACCAGAATCGATGAAGTTTGATCGGGAACGCTGGAACACAAACTGCTGATTCATTTCAGAGCGAAACAAGAGGAGTGTCACCCCGCCGAGCTTCAAACCTTCAACCCTCACAGTGTCAGACAGGTGGTTTTATTTTCATCAAATACCACAGTAACTCCGAAGCTAAGGGTTCACAACTCCAACTCCAGAAGAGTTGTGAAGTCGAGTAAAATGTAAATAAAAACAGAACGCAATGATCTGTAAATCTCATAAACCCGTATTTTATTCAGAATGGAACACAGTGAACATATCAGACGTTTAAACGATAATTTAAAAACAAAAACTACAATCATCTGAATGTGACGGCAGCAGGGCATCTCAAACACGCTGCTCCAGATGTTTCTCCTCTTCTTCTCCCATCAGTCTGTAAACATCTGGACCCGAGGTTGTCCCATTCTGTCTGTTCAACAGTCCTGGATGGGAGCAGATGTTGTTCTAAAACCTGGACTAATGCACCCCCATACCATCAGAGAGGCAGGCTGGACCTCAGAACAGTTCTCCTCTTTGGTCCAGAGGAGACACATCTGTTCACATCTGGCTTCTTCTTTGCCTGATAGAGCTTTAAGCAGCATCGGACAGCACGGTGAACTGTGTTTACAGAACAGAACCAGAACCTGATCACCAACATCCAGCCTTTTGGGATGTTTTGCTGCCATCAAATTCAAAATTATTTCATTATTTAAAAAAAAAATTCATAGCTTCAACATTTGATATGTTTACAACGTTCCACTGAGAATAAAATAGGTTTTTTTATCAAGAATGTTTTATTTACATTTAAGCTGTATTTCTACGGGATGTGTGGTTCTTTCTGTAACCAGGACTTCTTTGACAATATAAAAATAATTTAAATTCCAAATCATTGCACTTTTTATACACAAGCTTTAATGTGCAATTCTTATATATATATTTATTAAAAAAAGGTGAATGCAGATATTTTTCTAACGTAACTTTAATTTTTTTCTTTGTTTTTAGAAACCTGAGTGTGGGATGTGTAGCTTTCAGATCCAGTGAGGGCGGTTTGGGTTTGTCCGCAGGAATAATCTCTTCGTTGCACAGAAACCTGAAGGAACGCCGCTGTTAAACAAACAAACAGGAGCCCTCTGTGATGCAGAAAGCCGACTATCCCCTCGCTCTACAGCGGCGTCTCAGCAGGAACGGGTTTGAATCTGCGGGACAAAATGGCTTCTCAGCGAGGCTGTCCTAGCTGCTGGGCAGGACGGGGTCGGAGACGTGCCTTTGGATCTCCTGCATGTCCGCCGGGGTCTCCAGGTGCTCGGGGAGGGACGGGAAGCGCTGGCTTCCACTGAGCAGTCCAGGAGGGTCTTCAGCATGAGGGGACAGCAGCTGGGGGGATGGGACGTCCACGGAGGACAGACGGGGAGGGTCCACCTCTGGTGACGTGGTGTCATCTGACGCCACCGTCAGCTGGATCCCGCTGGACAGGGAGTCTTTGGATTTGTGCTGAAAGTCAGAGTCCGGGCTCTGAAAAGGCAAAGAAGGTGGATCAGATCATAAAAGAACCTTCGATCGGTCTGACCCCGTTAAAAAAAACTAACGGAACATTTAAAGACGCCACAGAAGTGCAAAGAAACATCTACAGAAATGTAAATATGGGTTAAAAGGAAGCAGCAAATGATATGATGGAGCTGTGAAAACGACTCTGCATGAATATACAGGCGTGTTATTAAAAAATTAAAACTGTTTATTAACAAACTAACTCTAAAACATGTACAAGTACTAACTGGGAGGGGCGTGATGGTACTTGTATTTGTACCGTGACATCTTTACAAAGAAGGAGCAGAGGATGGTATCATCGAAACAATCAAACCATGAGCGCTTTTCTTAAAGCCTGTTTGAGTCAGAAACCACGGACAGCTGCAGATGAGAGGCGCACGGGTACAAGAATGAAAAAATGTACAAATAAAAGGATAAAATCGTGTTCGAGGTCCACCTGGAGCAACAAGTTAATGCACATTTTTAGGTATATTTCTGTACCTTGATTTTTCTACTGTATGGCAAAGAGTTGTGTCATATAATCGCACCTGAAGCAGCGAGGCGGAGCCGTCGGTCGGCACGCTGTGGATGGTGGGGGCTCCTGAGCCGTACAGGGTGGTGGGGTGAGGCAGGTGAGTGCTGGGGGACAGAGAGCTGTAGGCCGGGGGAACCGGAGCCATCTGCCTCTGGAGCAGCTGCAGGATCACATTGATGTCTGCAGTCATTCGGGTCTCCAGCCTGGACAGGAGGAAAAAAGCATCAGGATGTTGTCATCATATTTCCCTCCACTTAGAAAACAGAATTTATTCTAATTAGGACTGTCCACCGGGTGTCTCTCTTCCTCTTGCTTTTATTTCATTCTTATTTGGTGAAAGGGAAACAGGATTTTAAAAGGAAGCACGAAGGCCTGACTTTACAGGCATATTTCCATGTTTTCAGCCTCATCTTTGACCCTTTGTGTTGATAGTTTTTCCCCCTCCAGCTCTTGTTTTTCCCCTTTCATGCAAATCCTATCATGAAAGGACTCAGCTGGAAATCTACAGACAAACCCACAGGGAGGAGCTCTGATAAACAGGAACAGAGTAAACAGAGAGATGTGGCCATGAGAGGAGAACCGACCATCTGCAGCGAGCACGCAATGACAGGTGGGGGTATAGCTCAGTGGTAGAGCATTTGACTGCAGATCAAGAGGTCCCTGGTTCAAGTCCGGGTGCCCCCTCTGTGTCTTTTCCTTCCTTTACCTGTTCAGCTGAGACTGCAGGAGTTCTAGTCTTGATTCTAACTCTCTGGGACGGTCCTCGGCAAAGACGTGAGGCTGAAAGCCGCTCCTCGCCGCGGACGCCTTCCTCTGGGTGTCCGACAGCTGACTGGACCGGCGGTCCGACCAGTAACCGTACAGGCCGGACATGTTGATAGGAGCCGCTGCTGCACGTCAAACAAAAGACAATCTGTTTGATTTTAAAGTAAAGTGAATGAATGAAACTTAAGCCTGGTGCCAGAGTTTTAGACGAAGATGATGAGATTATGATGAGAGGGGCGGCCATTTTGGTCATGACCTTATAAACAATCACATGTGAGTTACCTCGACTGTCATCTACTGCCACACAAAATTTAGCTCAGCATCTGCAAAACTGACTAATTTATAGCCATTTCTGTATCGGCTTATATTGATTAGTTGTGGTAGCCATCTTAAACTCCAGAAGTTTTGTAGATGCACCTCTGATCGTTACTTCCTGAGAGTTTCACTGACTGGCGGCGGGCAGTAACAACTGAGCAGACCTGAGTATGGAGGACTCCCGAGCTCCACAGGCTGTCCCACTCCAGCTGAGGGTCCACTGTGAGACAGGAGGCCGACCACTGCAGGCTGGTAGTCTCTGCTGTCGCCTCCGCGGACGTACAGCTCCTTCTTGCTGCGCTGCACGGGTTTCATCTCCTCGTCGCTGGACTGAGAACAGCTGCTGCAGAGGTCGTCCCAGCGGGATCCTGCCCCGGTGCCTTGCCGGTGGTTCGCCATGGAACAGGACCGGTCGGGGTAAGGATCTTCGTGATCCATACCGTCTGTGGAGACAAGGTGAGAGGACAGAGGCGGGTGAGATGTGACGCGGGCGCAGAGACACGGGGACAAATCGTCGCTCTTCGCTCACCTGGTCTGTTCCGACGGCGTAGGGAGCTTCTCCGATGTCTTGTCAGGCGGCAGCCACATTCAGAGTTCCTGCTTGGGGTTGTCTGGTTTATTCTATCTGCCTGATACATATTAGTTTCAGTGATTCAAAGGTGCAAAATGGATCTCACGTTTAACATCAAAATGATCAACAAATCCATGATGTTCATCAGAAGCCTCATCTGTGTGGATGTTTGGAGCAACACTGCCCTCTGGTGGCACTCACATCTCTCAAATTGAAGGTAATCTCCAAGTTGCTCCAAAACATGTCAGCGAAGTCGGGATACATGTCGAGGACCTCCAGCAGGTCGTCCCTCAGGATCTTGTGGAGGTCGCAGTAGGTCAAAGCTCTGACGTCAGCGCTGGATTTCCCCGGCCTCCCGTACAGGCCGTTGGGTTCGCCGAAGATGTCATTCTTTCCTGCAAACGGCACGACAGAAAGGAGGCTTTAATAGCTGCACGCTGAGATGTGGATGGATCTGATTCCAGGTAAAGAAAAGGGCAAAGCGCTGCATCCACTCCGATCGGCTGCAGCTCAGAACAAATTAGCAGTTGTCACAGACACAGCCTGGATCTGAGCGCGGCCCTATTGATGATCAATGCTTTTGTGGAATGAAAGTGGAGCTGTGCCCAAACACCTCTGGCACCACACACACACACACACACACACACACACAAGTTATTAGCATGAAAAGGTTGTGACTGTGGCATTGTTGAGCCACGGGAGAAGCAGGAAGAAAAGAAATGTACTAAAAGTGACAAAAACAAACTCTTCTGCAGCTCACCCAATATGGCCACCACCACGTCATCCCTTAAAATCTCTATTGAACCTCTGGAAATGAAGTAGAGGGCAGTGAGGATGTCCCCGCTGTGGACGAGAGTGTCCCCCGGCGGAGCGTGGGTGGTCCTAAAGCGGACGGCCAGAGCTCGCAGGCAGCCCTTGTTGGCGCCTCGAAACGCTTTGCAGTTCTGCAGCAAGCTGCGGTGCAGATGGAGGCAGATGTCCGCCTGCAGGCACTCAGGGAATCCTTTTAAAACCTGCAGGAAAACAAAAACAAAAACAGTGACGTCAAATAAGGTTTCTGCACGCTGAGTCAGCATTCACACTGAGTTCTGCAATCAAACCGAATCTGCAGATTTTGTGCTTTTTTATCCATTCATGTCGCAAAATGTTCAATTTTAGTATTTGTAACTTTTAATTACTCTAATATACAAAATACATGAGCTTTCAGCTGAGGTTTTCCTACCTTTAGCTTTTTGGTATTGTTGTCCTAATTTTAGTTTTTAGCTAAGTTTTACTTATTTTATCATTTAGCTAAAGTTTCAGCTTTTAGCTCAAATTTAGCAAATTTTTTTAGCTATGTTGTTTTTTTTTATAACTAATCTGATGTTTTGGTTACTTTTTGCCTCCACCATGAATGTCACCGGTTTGTTTTCGGTAAAGTTTGTTTGTTTGTGCACAAGATTACTCTAAAAGTTAGGAACGGATTTTCATGAATTTTTCGGGAAGCGTCAAACATGCGACAAGGAAGAAGTGATTAAATTCTGGTGATGATCCGGATCACGATCTGGATTCAGGAATCGTTTAAAGGAACAGAGATATTAAAGATCCCTTTAGCGAGCGGACAGAGGGGCAGGTTCGGCTTCTTCTATTTTATAGTTTAGCAAACAGTTTAGCTAATTTTAGCTTGTTTTAATTTGAACAATTCAGCTTTAGCTTCTTTAACAAACTTCAGAAAAGTCATCCGGGGCTCATTTCTCTGCTTTAAAACAGAGAGGCGTGACATCAGATCCAAGCGATTATCTGTTCTCACATCGAACCGGCGAGGATCTGATGCTGCCGTCTGGCTGCGTCATCCCTCGCCGATATTAGCAGCAGAGGTCCGACGTGTTTGAACGCCAGTGCCGGAAAATAGGTCACCGACCACAGAAACCGCCAGCTAAATGAGAACGTCCCACCACTGCACTCACAGCAAACTGTGACAGATTTTTTAAACAAAAATAAGACATAAATGTAAATAAAATAAAAGTTTCACTGCAGTGAAAATGGGTCGCTGCTGCAGGACGGAGCAACAAACGGGTTACGCAACACAAATACGATGAAAGCAAGAGCTGTAAAAGGTGACAGACAGGACGCAACATAAATATATTTATCTGCAGGGTTTATGTTAAAGTTGTGTTTCAGATGTGTGCAGGACAGACTTCAGCTGTGCAGATTGATTGTGTTTAAATAAAAAAATGGGATAAAATAAAACCCAGGGGCAGTTTTAATGCAGGAAATATGTTTATAAATCTAAAAAAAACAGCTTAAAGTTAGGAGAAGTAAAGAATTTTGCAGTATTTGAAGCTTTTTGGGGGGTGGGGGTTTGAAAAGAAAAACACAAATTGAACAAACAGAAGCCCAGAAACCGTTTGACCCACAGTCGGTGAGTAAACCTCGACCATCTGAGCACCGATATAAGAGTATCTGACATTTCTCTGCAGGAAAACTGGGTCACTGAAACACAAACACATCAGAGAGGAGAAACAGAATATAAACTGGGTCTAACTAAGAGCAGGAGGGAGAAAAAAAAGTGGCTGTTTTTACGATTAATCTACAGCACTGAAGCACGTATGTTGAAAATGAGTCCTCACGTTTGTAGATGTCTGATCTGTGAGCTTTCTGAGAGATGAGGGCGTCCTCCTGACCTGCATTGAAATGCTCTGCCACAGACATTAGCACCAAAACAACCACTCACTGTTAGACATTTCTGCAGAGAAGCATGCTGCGACACGCGACACTTACGGCGTTCATGTCGATGCCGTTGGTGTAGGACCAGGCGTGCTGGAAGTACTCCTCCAGCCTCTGCCTCAGGCCTCCTGGGATCTGATGGAAGCGGATGAACTCTTTGACCCGCAGCATCTGCGTGTGGTACCGGGCGGTGCCGGAGTACAGCCTCTGGATGATGGCCGACACGTTCCCGAAGATGCTGGCGTACATCAGGGCTGCGTGGGACACGGGACAGAGAAGACGAGTGAGCGTAGAAATACGATTTTAAAGGTTTGATTCCACAACTCATGAACAGGTTTGGATGTTTCTTTTTATTCACAATGGGGCAGCTAAGAAACTGGACCATTTTTAGGAAAAAATAAAAGGAAATTTTGAATTTGATGGCAGTTGTTCCAGATGCTTCCCTCAGTGCAGCATCTCCATCAGTCTGTAAACATCTGGACCTGAGGTTGTCCCATTCTGTCTGTTCAACAGTCCTGGATGGGAGCAGATGTTGTTCTAAAACCTGGACTAATGCACCCCCATACCATCAGAGAGGCAGGCTGACCTCAGAACAGTTCTCCTCTTTGGTCCAGAGGAGACACATCTGTTCACATCTGGCTTCTTCTTTGCCTGATAGAGCTTTAAGCAGCATTTGTGGACGGCACGGTGAGCTGTGTTTACAGACAGTGTTCCTGAGCAGAACCAGAACCAGAACCAGCCTTGACCTTTGACCTCAGAGACTTCTACAGATTCTTCAGATCTTTTGATGATTTTATGAATTGAGGAACATTTTTCTGACCTCTTTCCTCTATCCTTAAACCTTAAACACAGTTTTCCTCAGCCTGGTGAACCTCTGCCCATCTTTACTTCTAAAATCTTATTTTTATCCCCACTCCTCTCACAGACCTGCTGATAATTAACCTAATTAGCTGCTAAATGCTCTTCAAGTGTTTCTGATTCGTACCCTTGACTCTTCCAGCCTTTTGTTGCTCTTGTCAAACCTTTTAGAGACGTGTTGCTGTCATCAGATTCTTTCTAAAAAATGGTACAATTTCTTAGTTATGCTCCATCGTGAAGAAGAAATATGTTTTTATAAACTTTTTCAGAATTGGGATTGCATAAATCTACAAACTGTTTGGCATACAGAGGTCTTTCTCGCTGTACTCACAGCCAATGAGCATAACGCAGATGGAGAAGATCTTTTCTGGGTTGGTGTTGGGCGAGACGTTGCCAAAGCCCACGCTGGTCAGGCTGCTGAAGGTGAAGTACAAAGCTGTGACGTACTTGTCCTTGATGGAGGGGCCCGAGCTTCTGTCGCTGCTGTTGTAATGCTTCCCGATCTGGTCGGCCAGGTTGTCGAGCCAGCCGATCTTCATGCCGCCCAGGCGCTCGGACCCGGTGCGCTCCATGTTGCCGATGGCGTACCAGATGCAGGCCAGCCAGTGGGCGATGAGGGCGAACGTGCACATGAGGAGGAAGAGGACGGCAGCTCCGTACTCGGAGTAGCGGTCCAGCTTCCTGGCGACTCGGACCAGCCGCAGCAGTCTGGCCGTCTTCAGTAACCCGATCAGAGTCGTCTGAGTCTGAGGCTCCGTCTGCGAACGGAGCAGAGGGACGTTAGCCTGAGAGGTGGTGGTTCAGAACTGATTTATCACACATCGTTACGACCTAAACGAGGATTAATATCGTTGAGTTCATTCAGGACAATAAAACCAAATAACAGAAAATAAATCAAATTCACGCTGACGCCTGAAACGTCTGTAATTATTGGGTGAAGCTATAAATTATTCTGTCTTCTTACGTATGCTGCTTTTAGCTGCCATAAGACTTTAGCTACTATTCTGCCTCTTTAAGCTTTGAGCTAGCCTTCTGCTGCGATTAGCTTCAGCCTAACCTTATAATACATTTAATCTTAGGTACCCTCTTGCTTTTTTAACTCTCAGCTAGTTATTTGCTAGTTTTAGTTAGACTTTTAATACTTTTATCATTTAATTAACCTTTTTCTGTGTTTTGTTTTATTAGCTTTTAGCTAGCCTTTGCTACGTTTAGTTTTTAGCTTGCCTTTAGGTACTTTAGCTAGCCTTCTCCTACTTTTAAATTGCAGCTAACCTCTTACTGCATTTAATCCTTGGTACCTTTTCGCTACTTTAACTTTTTGCTACTTACAGGTAGCCTTTTTGTACTTTAATCTTTTAGCTAACCTTTTGCTGATTTTACCCAGAGTTTTTGTTAGCTTTTAGCTAGCCTCTTGCTGCTTAAACCTTTACTTACCCTTTTGCCACTTTTACCTTTTACTGCTTTCAGCTAGCATTTTGCTTTATATAGCTTTAGCTAACCTTTTGACACTTTCAGCTAGTGTTTTTCTGCTTTAGCTTGTAGCTGGTGTTTGGCTACTTTTGGCTCTAATGGTCCTTTTAGCTTTTAGCTCGTGTTCTGCTTCTTTTGGCTTTAATAACTTCTTCCATGAGGATTCCTCCCTGACTCTCTGAACTGGGCTCAGTCTGACTGCAGGTAAGACGCTGACCGCACCTTTAAATAGTTTCAAACCGCACGCGGCGCCGAGCCTCTAAGACGCAGCCTGCGCCGCGTGCTCTCACCTCCTGCGAGCCGGAGCGATAGATGAGCAGGTCGAACGGGATGGCGGCCACGATGTCGATGAGGAACCAGCCCTTGAAGTAGTGCTGAGCGATGCGGCCCGGGTGGCTGACCACCTCATCGTTGTGGTTGACGTAGGTGGTCCTGAAGTTGATGAGGATGTCCACGATGAACATGACGTCCACCACCAGGTCCACCACGTTGAGCGGGTTGCAGGTGTAGCCGCAGGCGCTCTGCTCGTCCTCGGCCTCGTTCAGGAGGAAGGCGGCGGAGTACGGCGTGAAGATGGCTGTGTAGATGACCAGCAGCAGGATGACCCAGTCCCACACCGCTTTGAAGGGGCTGTAGTGAAGGATGGTCCATTTGTGGATCCGCGGAGCCTGGAGTTTGTACTCCGGCAGCACGTCAGCACCGAGAGACAACACCTGAGGAGGAGGGGAGACGGATTTAGGGAAAAGAAGATTAAACCGAATCCAAGTTATACTCTGAACCAGATAAGAAGGGAGGAAATCGTTCTTTAGAGCAGAAACGTCGGAGTCGGAGAAAAACAAACAGTGTGAGTTATTAGTGGTTAACAACCGTCTTCAAGTGAATATAACTTTAATTTCCAGGTTTTATTTTTCAATTTTAGCAATCTTTGCTCAAATAAGACTTAATCAAACACAATTAAAGTTTTAAAAGAGAAGAAAACTGCTGTCATGTTTATAGTTTTGATCTGTCCTTTTAAAATAGCGGCAGTGCTTTAATTTATTGTCAGAATCACAGTTTTAGATGGGAATAAATCAAAAACAGTAAACAAAAAAGCAGCTTAAAAGGGACACAATGCAGGAGAAAAGTCTTAATTTATTAATAAACTTAAACACATTAGTAGATATTTAAACCTTCAACAAGATATTAAAACGCAGGGACAAAAACGTATTCCTAAATGAAAGCCTTTTATGTTTTCTGAAAACACAGAAATTACTTTTTTTGATCCTTATTTTTAGTTTGGGCTGCAGTTAAACCAGCCAACGGTGAGTCACGACAATTACTGATTCTGAGTCAGACCAACTGACCAGTACCACAATAAAAGCCTCCATGGTCCCGGTCCAGGTCCAGGTCTTAACGAGGACAAACGGGCTGCAGGGACCGGCTCCTCTTCCTGCCTCGGGTTTCTATAAACGCCACATTCCAGCCGAAGAGTCCTCGAGTCTCGGCTCGTCTCGTCGAGCTGCACTTTTTAAAAGTTCTCACCGTGTGACGCCTCCCACCGAGGTTCTGGTCAATTCGGGGCCAGGCTAAGTGCTGGAATCGACTGGGGGCCACGTAAAAGAGTGACTTGCGTTGGAAGCAAAGTCAGAACTCAAAATAGCCGAGTGATGGGAAGTGAGCAGGATCATTCTTTTCTGCTTTTAAGGCAAAAAAATACTGAGTATTTTTGCACCACAGAGCTCGGATCGCTGCAAAAATCCTCCAGCAGTTGGACTCCTGACTACGTTAAGATACCAAAATTATGATGAGGCGACCACAAAAGCCTAAAGCATTGCAGGATTTTGTTTTTCTGCACTTTCACCTGCTTTAAAAACAAATGAAAGGCCTAAAATCTCCTGAAGAAATAAATATCGCCCAATGAAGATCATTTTCATTGATGAGGAAGAAAACAGTTTGGAGAAACCTTAAAAATATCACGTATGTTGGGAGATGTCACACTCTGAGTATGTGTCGACTCTGCTATGACCGCAGCACGATGGTTAAGTGGTTAGCCTCACAAAATGAAGGTTGGGGGACCCGGGATCTTTCTCCTTGTCTCTGTGTGGATTTCCTCTCACAGTGTAAAAACGTGCATGTTCGACCGCCTTCGAGCCCAGAGATCTGTGATCTGAATGGCTGCCTGGTTAAAAAAAAACAACAACAAATTTGAGCACGATATCTGGGAAATTGGCAGAATTTCGACCATTTTTGTGTTGGCTGTCGTGAATTAATTTGGGCCCAATCAGATGTACACACAAATCCGATGATTGTTTCCTGAAAGTTTCATTAAAATCCATCCTGTGGTTCAGGAGATGTTATGGAAGCAGAATCGGGCTCTGCTTCCATTCGCTCCAGTTTCGTGAAACTGTTTCGTTTTTTTTTTTTTTTGTGGGAAGCTGCAGAATTTCGTCAAGCCTGATGTGTGTTTCCACGCAGGCTGAGCTGATGGCGAAGGGCGACGCAGCGATGACGAAGCAGGGAAACCTGTTATTGATGTCGCCCGCCGCTGCGTTGCGTCACGATGACGAGCAGCGCCGCGTCTGTCAGCGTGACCTTTCTTGTACACCGAATACTCCTGAAGTATGAGGAAAATCCTATACATTAAACAATATATTCTATAAAATCCCTCCTTCTACTATATAACCTGTAATAGCACAAAAGTGGTTCTCAATGTTGGGGTTGGGACCCCACTTTGGGTCATGAAACAGCAAACGAAGGTCCCCAGTTTCTCCAGAAACCAAATTAAATGTAATATTCTTGTTATATATAGTGTATAAAAGCAAATACAATCCTAAATGAATAAAAACAGCATCATAGCTCTTAACGATGTTTGTAATGCTTTAGTTTAATAAGGTTATAAGTGAAGTTTGTAAACTTAAACCGGTCATATTTGGGGTCAGAAGATCACTGTTTCAGCCGGGGATTTTACTTTAAACAAAATCCTGCTGACGCCATTATTAAAATTAAATAAGGTGGTGGTTTATTCAGAAGATAAAAACAGGGATGGAAGCAGCCAAAGGGAGACGCGAGGAGAGAAGCCGGCTAAAGTACTCACAGGATGAAGTTTCTGCTTGATGCTCATGTTGACAAACCACGAGCGGGAGAAAGCTAGAGACAAAAAGAGCGAAGGCGACCTCTGTCCATCAGTCTGCCTCTTTGCTCCCTTCTGCCCGAAGCCCTGCCCTCACCGAGCGATCCGCTTTCAAACACGCAAACCCAAACCCTCCATCGGCTCCGGCGCTGAAAACCAACGCGGGGCCTTGAAGAACCGGATAAAACACGACCGGTTTTCGCTGCCTTTGAACGTCGCTGCTCTCCGATCGGCGCTGGAAAGAATTATGCAAACGTTGCCGTGTGTTTTTCCACATGGATTGGGTTACAATCAATGCCCCGTCGATAGCTGGCCGTTACAGTTAATAACCCAGAAACGATGACATGTTTAGCCCCGATAACCGCGAGGATCAACTCAGGGACGAATTCAAACACATGATGTTGAATAATTCCACCAGAATGATCTTTTCTTAAACAGAATCAAGTATTAATACAGAAAAGGACACGCTAACAGGAGAATTAAAGGGATTCTTGCAAGAATGCATATCACTCGCCGTAAATCTTAGCTTAAATTTGTGTTTTTTTCCCCTTCTGCTAACAGACAAGACACTAACACACACACACCGACACGAGCAAAAACATGATCTCCCGATTAAATATCAACAAGCCTCAAAAAAATAATGAAAAAAAAAACCCTGCAAAAACTAAATCTGCTCAGTTTAAAGAACTGATTTATCTTCTTAACCCTGTTATGACCTCATTTAAAACCAGGGGGTGCCACATAAACACACACTAGTTTTCCTGAAACCACACACACACACACACACACACACACACACACACACACACACACTGCTCGGCTCTTCTCAGGTTTCCTGTGTTTAATGAACTGCAGGCAGATCGATCAAAGGTGTCGAATTTAAATCTGAATTAAATCTGCTCCTGAGAGGAAATCCAACATGGAGGCCGTTTTTTTGGGGGTCCAGCCGTGTGTTTTCATCAGGGGCAGAACCAGAGGGCGCCAACGCCGCCTGACCTCCATTTCCATTAGCGGCAGAGGTCAAGGTCACCGGCAGCATCAAGCCGCCGAACGCCGCTCGATGGCCTCGCAGCGGCTGGCCTTTTTTCCCTCTCGCTTTCATAACGGCGCCTCAGCAGGACCCCTCGCCACTGCCACAGACGGCTTCACAGGCAGTCTGTGACACACACACACACAACCAGCCTCACACACACACAACCAGCCTCACACACACACAACCAGCC